>NW_004457584.1:530652-613714 GCF_000313135.1 Acanthamoeba castellanii str. Neff
CCTCGTTGGGGATGCTGTAGTCCTCGTGCATCAGCCACACCCACTGAAGAAATAACAACACACACGCGCGCGCGCACCCGCATACCCGCACACGCACGCACGAACACACCGCACACGCACGTGTTAGAGCGACCACGAAAACACCAAAGAGGGGAGGGAGCGATCACCTTGAGCGGGGGGACGCGGATGGTCTCGCGGATCGGGTTGTTCATGAGTCGCACGAACGGAAGTCCGCCTTCGACGGTCGGGGTGAAGCCCCGGCCGGTCACCGTCACCTCCACCGTCTTGTTCGGATGCGGATTGTAGGCCACCACGCCTGTTCAACGCGGGCGTGAGTGGGCCGCACACAACACGACATGCGCACCACCGCACGCGCACCCTCAGATGACACGACACGACACGCAGGGCACACACGGTACCGTAGCTGGCGGGGAATCCCGCGCGGTTGTAGAGCTCCCACCAATTGCGAACCTTACCGCGCACGTCCTCCGACCGCAACAGCACCACATTCCCCAGCGCACTGCCAGATTAATTTTCATAAGACTCTAAATTATTAGTAATATTATTTTCATTATTAATAAAAAGAATAATTAATAAGATAATAGAAATTAATAAAAAGAACAAAAGCGAAGCACTGAGGGGGAAGAGTGGTAGTACGGGTCGGCAAAGTCGGAGTGCCAGAGCTGTTCGGGGTTGTTGACGGCGATGAGGCTGCGGTCGCCGGTCGGTCTGAAGGCGAGCACGGGCGGCTCGCTGGGCGCAGAGTCCACCACCACCGCCACGCTAAGCATCGCCAGCAGCGCAACGAGCGCCAGTGTCACACCCTCACTAATCCGCGTCATGGCTCGCACCGCTTGCTGCTACCGCGCCCAGGGGGAAGCGTTACTGGTTGGGGATGCCTGAAATTGTGTCTTTGATGACCGTCGGTTGGCAACCGATTGGCCAGCGCTGACAAAATGAGCCATAGCGTTGATGTCAACCGATTCGACTTCTTCCTGACCGCTGCAACCCGCTCTGCTTCGCGTTCCGCAAGAAGCTCGAGGAAGGAGCAAGAGGCCAGCCCGCTCAAGTGAACTACACTTTGTACAAAAAACCGCACGACACGCGCATGGCACACGACACGCGTGGTGCCAGGGTGGGTTGGTTGGAATAAACATTTACGGTAAGATTGAATATCTTGTACACTGTGGGCTGTTTGTGCGTGCCGCGCGCGCAGAGCGATAGTTGAATAAAGCGTGGGTCGTTGGGCTTCTTGAGGTGACCCTAGTTCCGCCCCTTGACAACGTTGAGCGGCAGGTAGGCCTTGAGGTGGGTCGTGCCGAAGGTGGCTTTGAGGTTGAACTCCAGGGCCAGCTCGTGCTTGAGCTCGTCTGTGGACTCGGTGACGGACCCCGGGATGGTGAACGGCACATCTGTCGCATCAGGAAGTTGTCAGGTGCGTGTGCGGTGTTGTGTGTGTGTTGTGTGTGGCGTGTGCGGTGGTGTGTGTGTGCGCGCGCGGTGGCGTGTGTGGTGTGCGGGCAGAGAGGCGTACTCTTTTCGATTTGGGTGTTGGCCTTGACGGGGAAGGTGCCGTCGCTCACTTCGTTCTGCTTCGAGCGCGTCACCTTGATCTTCTTGCCCATCTGGTGCGTTTCCTGGATGAATATTCGGCAGCTCTTGAGGTCCTTCGACGACTGGTTGTTGACTTTGACTGTGGTGCGAGGAAAGAAAAAGCGAAAAGCGAAGAGCGAAGAACGAAGATTAGGGTCGAGGCACGCAGACAAAGGCAAGCGAACCAAGGAGAGAGATGGGGCTCGTCGTAGTAGTACCGGTGATGAACAGGTCGGCTCCGGCGCGCCAGGCGGGCTTCTTGGGGATGGCGCACTGGATGTGCACGAACTCGGGCTTACGGAAAGCGCGCTTGATGGTCTTCGTGATCTCCGTGATCTCCTGGCCTCGCGCGATGTAACTGCATTCATGCATCCCCAACACCGTTAGCACAGCGCGCCAACGACGCAACACGCAACACGCAACACGCACACACCTGGTGGTCTCGATGGTCTCCTCGTCCTCCTCGTCTTCGTCATCTGAGTCCTCCCGCCTCGCGACGGGCTCGTCGGCGTAGTCGACGGTGTCGTCCACGTCCTGGCCGTCGTCGCCCTCCTCCTTGGGCATGGTCTCCAGGAGGGCCTTGAGCCGCTTGGCCACCTCCTTGAACTCCGGTCGCTTGGGCGGCTCGAACGCCGCACAGTCGCACAGCAGCTTCCACAGGGGCTCGGGCGTGTCCTGTATCAGAAAAAAGAGAAAGATCAGTGTCGTGTGCGTGTGTCGTGTGGTGTGTGGTGTGTCGTGTGTGTGTGTGTGTCTCGTAGGTCGTGTGTGTCGTGTGTGTGTGTTGAGGGCGCCCGAGCGGGTCGAAGTCACGAACGGGAGGAATGGTCTGCTTCATCTTGGGGGCGTCCCAGGCGTAGGCGTCCTTGAGCTTGCGCGGCGGGGGCTTGTCCCTGACCAACAGCTCGTAGAGCACCATGGCGTAGGAGAACACGTCGGCGGATCGGTCGTAGGGGTCCTGCATGGCCACCTCGGGCGCCATCCACTCGTTCGTGCCGACTGCGCAAAAGAGAGAAGAACGAAAACGAAGAAGAACGAACGCGGAACGAAACGCGAGAAGAGGGGAGGGGAGAGTCGGTTGGTGGGGTGAATCAAAGAGCAAGGGCGGAGAGAGAGAGAGAGAGAAAGGGTCGCGTTGAAGTGAATTTGAAGTGAGAGACGGCGATACATACGAACTAATGTAGTGTGCCGCAGGAGAAAGAGAGAAGTGGAGTGAAGAAGAAGAAGAAGAAAGACGATGTCACCAGAAGAGTAGTTGTAGAGGAAGAGAAGGAGCGGAGAAGGAGGAGAGTGGGCCAGGGTGTGCAGAGGTTGAATTTGAAACACAGAGGAGGCGTGGCACTGGGGTGAAGAAGAGAAGAGAGATGGAGAGGCTCCTTACCGGTGGTGATGTATTGGTCCTTCTGGGTGGGCGAGGTACGAGCCAGACCGAAATCGCACACCTTGATCCGACCATTGCCTCCAATCTTGTAGTGATAAGGGGAGAGAGATTAGAGTCAATTACTGAGGAGGGGTAACATTCAGATCCATTGAGTACTTACCAACAAATTGGGCGACTTGAGATCCCTGTGCATGATGTTCTTGTGGTGCAGGTAAGTCATCGCGAGGGCTACGTCGAGCGCATATCGGACCCTGCGTGATTAAGGAATTGAGCATTATCATTCAATTTGAATTGAATGGGACCTATGCGTAGAACGTACCTGAGCGTCCAGGAGAGGGCCACGGTCTTCTCCTTGAGCTTCTTACGTAGGTTGCCGCCAGTCACGAACTCGGTAACGATGTACACGTCGTTATTGTCGGTGCAGATGCCCATCAGCTGCACAATGTTGGGATGCGTGAGGCCCCTGCATGCGTGGAAGATCCAAGGAGAACAGACATCAGACCAATGGTTGCCAAAATGAGCGCTGACGATTTCAGCCGCTACTCGAATTGTTTTCTTGACTTCGGGGGGGGGTCAAGACGTACGTGAGGGTGTCCATTTCGCGTTCAATGTACTTCTGCATGAACTCATCGTCGGTGAAGAACAGACGCTTGATGGCGACATCGAGCCCCAGGTACTTGCCCACCCACACCTCGCCGAAGTTGCCCTTGCCGATGCGCTTCTCGAGCGACAGCTCATCGAACGCGACCTTCCAACGTGCCATCTTGTATCGCCTTTCCTTCTTCTTTGTTGGCCGTACGTTGGACTCGTTGGTCTCCTTGGTCTTCTCTTTGGTCTCCTTCTTGTTTGAACGGGTTGGCTTGACTCTCTGTTGGCCGTTGTCGAGCTTCTGTGGTTGGGGCACCACACAGACCAGATTAATTAATATAATAACTCAAATTCCTTGAGCGCGGTGGTGAAGTAAGCAGACGGAACGATGATTGGTGTATTTTAAATGTGTAAAGGGCTGATGCTGATGGGCCAGCTGGGCAGAGGAGGGATGACCTGCCCGGCCCATTCGAGCAGCGAGTTGCGCCTCCCTCCGGGCGGCGGGAGCTCGGCGAGAAGCGGCCCTTCCTCTACCAGGCTCTCCGACGTGTGCGCGTCCGCAACGCTGGTGAAGCACTCGAGGCGGTCGTCCGTGGTGGATGACCGGGCGTGCATGGCGCCCGACTCCCACTCCCACTGCCGCTCCAGGGCCTCGAGCAGGTCTTCGCCCTCCGTCTTCACGCAGCCCTGATCGCCACTCGTCCGCTCCTCCGCTGCGCAATCTGCCCACGAGCAAGTGGTGGTCGTGGCGGTCTTGCTCGGGGGCTCCTCCGCCGTAGGAGCCAAGAGCTCAAAGAAAGGGAGCGCCAAGGCCATCAGGTCCTCGCTCGATCCGCTCAACCCGGGCCTCATCTCGCTCGCACTCTCGTCGTGCTCACTCTCGTTTTTGTGTTGACCGGCCGCCACCTGGAGAGGATGCCTCTTGATGACGCCAACGCCGCTTCTGGCGCTGGCCTGGCGGCTCGGGGCGGGCTTGACCGCTTGCACGGCCTGGGCAGTACCATTTCGTCGATGCCGTAGCCCGACGTAGTACTGGGCCACATGGCCCCGCGGGCCGCGGCGCTTGGTGCGGACCTGCGGGAAGGCACGCTTGACCATCTTGCCCATCACCGGCCGCGTGAACATGACGGGTCGGCCCTCGCGGCTGCACATGTTGACGTAGGCCCGATAGACGACGCCCTTGCTCACCCCCACGAGTTCTTGTGGTCCCTCATCTGACGACGGGTCGGCCTCCCAGTGCTCCAGCCCCTCGGGCGTCTCAAAGTTGTTCTTGAGCCTGTCCCCCCCCACAAGAAAAATCTTGAGCGTCTCTGCGAGGTAGAGGGTGTAGGCAAGCGAGAGATGATGACGCACCAGAGTACGACCTGGCAGGTGTGCAGCTTCCTCTCGAGGTTGGCCAAGTCGCTCATGGTGATGATAATGATCAGTGTGGCCCCAGCTGGTGGTTGTATGCGAAGTGGTCCGTATCGGTGCCGCTAGCGTAGAGAAATGGCATGTAGCAGATTGTTAGAGTGACCTGGCAGCTCGACCGAGCTGTGGCGTGCATACCAACTACGCCAAGGTGTCACGTCGATCGGAGGCAGCGGGGCCATCTTGAGTTCATCCCTTCTCCATTTAAAGCCGGTTCGCACTGTCGTCTCCAAGCTGCCCACCGAGTTCTCCCGGCCTTCTCCTCCTGCTCTCAACCGCGCGGAGTCCTTGTTCTCAATCCTGCCTCATGACCTTAGCTGCCGTTTTGCTCATGATGCCAGGTGGCATCAGCTTTCTGGGACACTTCCCAAGAGCCGCCCACAGACAAGGAAGGAATGCAAGCGCACCACCATATTCCACGCGGACACGCCAATCAGCGTCCAACGTCACCTCCCAGTGCAGCTTGGCCGGCGGGACAAGCAGTGATGCGGCTCATGACACATTGAATGTAGAACGTAACATGAACATGACAGCTAGAGTGCATACCAAGATCGTCAACCTAGTTTATGGAATTACACTTGCGTGGTGTGTGGGAGCTGCTGCGCTGGCGGCCGGGGGGAGGGGTGGTCGCCGGGAGGTGGCCGCGGCGCTTCTGTGGCTCTTCGCTGCTCGTCGCTGCAATCATCCGCCCGGCCCAGACGTTGTGGTCTGTACAGCGCTCATCCGTTCTCCGTCTCTCGCCGGCCGGCGACTGACCCGGTCCCTCCCTCGGAGGTCGCGGGCGTCGCTCGCTCACGGACGCGTCGGGGCTGTGGTGGAGATTGTGGGCCGGGCTGTGATGGTGCAAATGCTGCCGATGGTTTGGTTGAGGGTGTGGCTGAGGGTGTGGTTGTGGCGGCAGTCGTTGTAGCGGTTGTTGTTGATGGTGATGGTGGCGGTTGGGCGAGGCAGTGGTCTGACGAAGCGGGAGAAGGTAGTCGGGCACGATTTCGCTTGCGACCGGCTGCGGTGACAGTTCGTAGTCCGGCGGCATTGGATGCTCGAGGTACTGCGGCTCGACCGTCAGATGTGAATGAGGTGGGCTGTATTGTTGTGGTTGGTGCTGCTGCTGCCAGTCGTAGTTGAAGCTTCTACGCTCCTCCTCCCGATGGTGCTGCTGCTCCAGCTGCCACCGCATCTGGTGGTAGTCGCCCAGGTCCGGCCCGTGACACGGGAGCGCATACGGCTGCGGTGGATCCATTCGGTTGTGGCCCGCCAACGACGGCTGCGGCGGCTGCGACGACGGGTTGTTGTGTAGCTGGCCCTGGTGGTGATTGTAACTGCTGTGGACCGCCGGCTGGGCCTGGGCTTGAGCGGCGGCAACGGCGGCCCGGTCGGCGCAGGAGGTGCTGGTGGAGTTCGTTACAGGGACCCCGCTCTGCTCAGGCGTGGTGCTGTTCAAACTCGACGACGACAGCGACAGCGACGGAGATGAGTGCGCCTGCGCGGGTGGCTGGGCGAGGTCCTCGTGGCTTGGGCCACTGGAGTCGTCCGAGAGTAGTAGCTCATCGTTGGTGAGCTGATGGAGACCGATCCAGTGCTGCTTGACGTTGGTGCGCGGCCCACGGCGACGGGTCTGAATCGTGGGAAACGCGCGCTTGACCATCTTGCCCACGACAGGCCGCGAGAAGAGCGGCGAGGCGTCGGTCGTGCCGCACATGGCGATGTAGGCCTGGTAGAGGGCCTCCTTGCTGATCGTGATCTCTTGCTCGTCCGCGCCTGCCTCGCCGTCATCGCCGTCACCGCCCTCAGCGTTGTGCGGCTTCACATGCTGAAACGACCGCCGCAGCCTTCATGTGCGGACGATGGGTGGGTGGATTAGGTGGTAAGTTGGATGTGATATTCATCTTGTGTTATTACTTGCAAGTGCATAAGATGTCGTTGCACATCCCAGGATATAAATAACAGAGGGGGTGGCCTGCATCTTGCCTCGGTGTATTCGTTGACATCCAGATGTAACAGAAGGAGGTGGTTGGTGGAAGGGAGGAAGACTGCGTACCAGAGGATGACCTGGCATGTGTGTAGCTTTCGTTCGAGATGTGGCAGCTCGCTCATGGTGGTGGCCGAGAGCGGCTCTCGGCGCTGGCTCAAAGAATCGAAGCTGAGGTGCTGAGAGAAGGTTGGATTAGAGGTTGATGCCTTGCTACCTCGAGTCAACGGAGTCGGTCTATGCAAAGATTGATTGCTCGTCGCTGGCGGAGTGCACGAAGCGAAGTGCCTGGCTGGGGTGGATGCACCCCTCCTTCTCTCTTTGAGATGAAAATAAAAATCGTTTCTCTTTGTCGAGTCGAGGTGCGGATGCCGGCGCTCTCTTGCGGTGTGTGCGTTGGTGTGTTGGAGCCTATTCCCTGGGACGAGCTGCGTTGCCGTGCCACTTAGCAGAGGCGAAGAGAAGGCCTGCAAAAGAGTTACACGAGGGAGCGAAACTGAGCGAGGTGGGTGGGAGGTTCGTGAGGTTGCCACCCAAAAGGGGCCGAGAAGAGTGAAGATGAGAAGGCACTTCGTCTCTCTCACCAAGACAGGGAAGTACCAAATTCCGCGCCTTGTCCGGTATGTTCTTCTGGCGCCGGCACGCAGCTGCCACGTCATGTCTTTCCTTTTCCGCCACGTAGTCTTTCTTTGGCTTTTCTGTTTCTTTTCTCTAGTTTTCTTTTACATTTCCGGGGTCATCAGTCACGTCTGACCACGCCAGGAGCGACTCAAGGTCCTCCACCATCTCGCAGCCGCCTCGCTCCACGCCCGCCCACTTGACCGGAAGAGGTGGCCAGCTGCCGTTGGCCTGGGTGGTGGGCTCCGAAGAGGTGGTGGTGTCAATCACGGACGGGGGCCAGGTCTCAAAGTCGCTCGGCGCCTCATGTCGCCAGTCCCACAGGCTCTCCAGCGTCTCGAGCGGGATGTGCTGCGCCGGCGCGGGTTGTCGGATCGCGGGTGCAAGGCCGCCCATGGCCGCCAGCGTTGACGGCAGGAAGGGCGCCCAGATGGTCGTTGATGAAGTCGAATCCACGGATGACGTGGGCGTGGTAGAGAAGGAGTGAGAGTGACTTGACCGAGAGGCCGAAACAAACTGTACCGCCGCCCCAGCCTGGGGCACGCCGGAGCCCGACAGGCCTGGGGCTTGGTCGTCATCGCCGTCCACCTCCTCCTCGTCGTGCCCTGCGGCGCGGTGGTTCGAACCAATTCCTTCGTCGAAGTGCTCCGCGGTGGCGCAGGCCGCGTCGATCTGGGTCGGCTCGAGGAGACTCACGCTGGGACTCGAGCACGGTTCGGCTGCTGTGTCGGGCTTCGGCTCTATCGCGATGGCGACGCTGCCGTTGCGCTCCACCTCCGAAGTGCTCTGATAGAAGGGAGGCGAGTGTCTGGTGCTGCAGCTGATGATCGGCCGGAGGCCGATGTAGTGTTGAGTGACACGGCCGCGCGGGCCGCGGCGTTTGGTGCGCACGTCGGGGAAGGCGCGCTTGACCATCTTGCCCACGACGGCGCGCGTGAACAGGGTCGGTCGGCCCTCGCAGTGGCACATGTCGACGTAAGCCTTGTACACGCTGCTCTTGCTCACGCCGCAGGCCTCAGATCCGGTCTTGGTCTTGGCCCCATAAGGCTGCTGCTCCACTTGTACAAGAGGAGGCCGCTGCTCTTGCTCGTCGGCTTCGTTCTGCGCGTTGTCATTGTCGTCGTGGTCCGTCACCGCCTCAAAAGTTTGTTTGAGCCTAGTTGGTTGGACACACACAACGAAAGTGATTGGTCAGACAAGAGTTCACAACGAGTTGAGAATGAGGGGCTGTGTTCCCGTGGAATCTCAAGGCCTATTGAACGTGGGACTATCCCTCCAGCAGCCAGGTTGGGATGGAGGGAGAGAGAGAGGAGGCGCAAGCTAGGGACGTACCAGAGGATGACCTGATAGCCATGCAGCTTCCGCTCGAGTTGAGTGAGGTCGGACATGTTGAGTGTGTCTATCGCAAGTGGGACAGTGCAGGAAATGTTGTTTGGTGTCTCATTTTTTTGAATCAAGTGGCCTCGGCCCGGGCCAGCCAAGACGTGCCAACGAAAATCACGCAGCCGGCCAGTCACACACGATTCTTCTCCACGCAAAGAGGAAGGCAAGAGCACGCAAAGTGGCGGAAACGGAGGTTGATGATGGAACTTGCCTAACCAGGAATGTTGGCCTTTGGAGACATGTCACCAACTAACTGACTTATTGTTCAGCTCTCGGCATGCCAACATGCCAGCCGCCACGGAAGTGCATTCCGTGTGCTCTGTTGGCGCTCGCCGATAGTGAAGGCTCTCCACCATCTGTTTGAATGCTGATTCGGCCGCCAGGCTTTGAATTGGCTGTGGCTGCAATTCCACAATTACGAAAAAATCATTGCACAAAGAAGAAAAGGCCAACTTGTCGGTTGGCCAACTGTTGAGCGCGCTTGCCACTGCCGTTCTAAACGAAAGGTACCCTACCCTCTTTTCTTTTTCCATCCTGTTCATTTTGATCGAATTCAAAAATCATCCACCCCCTGCATGCGTAATAATCGAATCTGATCACAACAAATACGTTGAATTAATCCACCACTAAAGGTTTTTTTTTAACATTTGAAGAATGGAAGGCGATGGCTCGGACGAGCGGATTCTGGCGCTGGCCGAGCCCTTTTTGTGCGGCGGCGAGCAGCCGGTGATGCACGCCCGCGTGGTGCGGGAGCAGGCCATGCGCACCCTTCTGTCGCCGCCCTCGGGCGCGTCGTCCCCGGCGCTCGGCCAGCTCGTCATCACCAACTTTGCTCTTCTCTTCATTGTTGAGCGCTCCTCGACCTCCTCCTCCAGCTCGAGCAGCGCCACGGTACGTCGAATACCTGCCAGCTGCCCTGTGGCCTGGTCAGCTTACATTCACACGCCGTGCTCACATTGACGCGCTTTTGCAAACAGAAACGTGATGTGAACGACTTGTGGTGGAACAGCCTGGATTTTAAGGTGCCCCTCGGCGCCATCAGCAGGTACGACTTGATTTGCTCTTGCCAACTCTCTATCCTCTTAATTCCTCTCACCGCACACATCATCGCACACGCACACCCACGCACCGCACACGCACACGCACACGCACAATGCAGGGTGGAAGCAAAAAAGGACAAGTACGTGCGCATCCACTGCAAGGACTTCCGCCTGCTCCAGTTTACGATGCCCTACACCCTTGCTGATCCGACCAACACCAAGAAGCAAATGGTAAATAACAATCCATAATTATAATAACCCACAGTAATACTAATTCTACTAATTCGTTGGTCGCAGGAGTTGACCATGCGCAAGATCGAGAGCACGCTTCGCATGTTTGCCTTCTCGGGCAAGCTCAAGAATTTATTTGCCTTCAGTCACACCCTGTCCACGAAGCACTGCGTCAATGGTACCTACAGGCGCCATCTCATGCGTTGTGTGTCGTGTGTGTCGTGTGTCGTGTGTTGTGTTGCTGAGTTGCGTGATGGTCGTGCGCGCGGTAGGGTGGGACCGGGCCAACGTCAGAAAGGATCTGCAGCGGATGGGCCTCCCCACGGACAAGTGGCGCATCTCCGACTCCAACCACTCCTACCTCATCTGCCCCACCTACCCGTCCGTCTTCGCCGTCCCGGCCAACGTCAGCGACATCACCCTCCACAAGGTTTCCTCTCTTCCACATTTTTTTATTATATATATATATATATTTACTATTTTTTAGATTATATTAATATTACAATTAAAACTATTTTTCTATAATTTAACAAATTGTGAAATTGTGCAGGTGGGTGCGTTCAGGAGCAAGGGGCGGATTCCTATATTGTCGTGGATTCACCCCAAGAACGAGGCCACCATCACGCGAGCCGCACAGCCGCTGGTGGGCATCGGCGGAAGCCGTTCGACCGAAGACGAGCACCTCATCAAGGAGATCATACGCGCCACCCCCTCGGTACCCACCACCCACTACCACCTTAGTCGCTTTCACTGAATTGATGTTGACTCTGCGTCTCTCTCGACCAATCAGTCGGCGTTGGTTATCATGGACGCGCGGCCCAAGGTGAATGCTGCCGCGAACAAGGCCCGGGGCGCTGGCTACGAGACGATGTCGCACTATGCGGGTGAGATCAGCGGAATGTCCGAGGACGCAATCGCAGGTACCCACCACCCAGAAGAAGCCGGCGGCTTCACCACCTTCGACGCCCACGTTGCTCAAATACGTGGTGGTGGTGGTGGGTGGTGGTGGTGGTGAAGCAGTGGCCGAGGTGGAGGGCCTCGAGGGCGGCATCGGACAGAGCGGCGCGCTGGAGTTCCTGGGGATCGATAATATTCACGTTATGCGGGACAGCGAGAAGAAGCTGAAGGACATCTGCAACCACCTCAGCGTTCAAGACAAGGGCTGGTTCACCGCCCTCGACAACTCTCGGTACCGCACACTTCGGCGCACCGCACGACACACCCCACTGCACACTTCGCTCGGGCGACTGACCCTGCGCGGTTGGCTTTCCAGGTGGCTCGATTTCGTCTCGCTGCTGCTGGCCTGCACACGCCGGATGGTGCTCACCATCGAGGCCGGCATCTCCATTTTCACACACTGCTCCGGTGCGCCAGCTGTCCTCCTCTGTCGCGTGTCGTGCGTCGTGTGTCGTGCGTCGTGTGTGCCCTGCGCTGATCACAGCTGTCGATCGAGCAGATGGCTGGGACCGCACGTCGCAGCTGTCGGCGCTGGCCATGCTCTGCCTCGACCCGTTCTACCGCACCATCGAAGGTTTCGCCACCTTGATCGAGCGCGAGTGGCTCGCCGTTGGGCACAAGTTTCAGCAACGGGTACCCGCTTTCCCCATCAGTGCTCATCGCTCGTGTAGTAGCATGTACTAAACTTGTGTGTGTGTGTGTGTGTGTCGTGTGTGGTGTGGTGTGTGTGTGTGTGTGTGTGTGTTGTGTGTAGTATGGGCACGGTGACAAGCACTACGACGACAGTAATCGGTCGCCCATCTTCCCCCAATTCATCGACTGCGTGCACCAGCTGCTTCATCAATTTCCCACATGTACGCCCCCCCCGCACACAAGAGCAATCTCTCGTCTCCTCCACCTGTACAAACAAGCCCTCATCGTCTTGCCTGTCGCGTGTCGTGTTGCGTGTTGCGTGCTGCGTGCTTGTCATTCCGATCAGGCTTTGAATTCAACGAGGAATTCCTGGTGACGATTTTGGACGCCCTATACTCGTGCCAGTACGGCACTTTCCTGTGCGACTCAGAGAAGGACCGGTTCGTTCAGTTCCCCTCTCCTCCTGGTTCTCCTGTTCGGTCTGGTGCGTGTGTGCCGGACTGATGGCCGGACGGTCGTATGTGCGCCGGGCCTGCAGGCAAGCGGCGCAGCTCCACTCGAAGACCGTCTCCCTGTGGAGCTACACGGACAAGCACAGGGACAGGTTCACCTCGCGCGCGTACATCCCCTACGATCAGGTACGGTAGCCAATCAAATCGTGTGTGTGTGTGTGTGTGTGTTGTATGTGTCGTGTGTGTGTGTGTGTGTGTTGCACCGTGGTGCTGACTGTGGTTGCTGGTGTGATTGGGCCACAGGTTCTGGTGCCCCTGAGTCTCGCAAAGCACCTCAAATTTTGGAGCCTCTACTTCATGCGTTTCTGCCGCTACAACGAACACAACGCCGACAGGTCCTCACTTTCCCGCACGCACGCACGCACGACACGCACACACCCACCGCACACGCGCGCAACTATGCTTACGCACGCGTGCGTGTTCGATCAGATGGTGCCGAGACAACATGCTCATCGCCGGGGGCAAGCCGGCGAGTGGCAAAAAGAGCAAGAAGGCCGCGGCCGCGGCCGGTCTCGGCAACGCCACTGCGACCGCCGACGGCCAGCCGCCGCCGGACGACCTTCTGCAGCACCTGGCCGAGCGGGAGCGGTGGAAGAAGGAGCTGGCCGGCCGCGAGGCCGAGGCCAAGCGGATGAAACGGCTGGCCGAGAAGCACATGGAGCACGCGCTGCGGCTCAAGTCGCGCTTGGCCTACGAGCGCAAGCGCGCCGCGTTCTTTCTGGAGCGGCTCGACCAGGCCACGCACCAGGGCAGCGACCAGCTCGAGCTCGAGTGGAAGGCCGAGTGGAAGCAGCGGCGCGAGGCCGGCGCCACGGCCGACGATGACGACGACGACGACGACTTAGACGATGATGACGACGATGATCTTGACTCGGAGTCGGACGGCAGCGAGATCGACGGCGGCAAGAAACACAGCGGCCAGCACAAGAGTACGAAAGCGACGGCAAACAAGAAAACGAAGACGAAGAAAAAGAAGAAGAAGAAAAGTAAGGAGGAGGAGCCGGACGAGCTGGTCGAGTTCTTCATTCGTTCGCCGGGCCAGCGACGCATTCCCGCCGCGCCGTCGTCGCTCGTCCCGCCGCTGCCGGCGCTCTCGGCCTCGTCGGTAGGACCCAGCCCCAGCAACTCGCCTCGGCCGCCGATGCCGTCGCCGCCGTCGCGTCGCCCGCCACCGCCACCGCTCGGTGGCGCGTCGTCGGCGACGACCACCCCGTCGCCTCCCTCGTCGAACCCGTCGTCGGCCTCGTTTTCGCCGTTGCCGTCGCCCTCGACCCGGCCACCGCCCATTCGCTCGCCGCCCTACGCCCTGGCCGCGCCCCTTGCCGCCGAGCCCGCTCCGCCCGCCACCGCCGCCGCCCCCTCGCCCATGTCCTTCGGCGTTGTACGGTACCGTTACGTGATGCGTGCCGTGCGGTGTGTCGTGTGTGTGTGTGTGTGTGTGTGTGTGGTGTGTGTGGTCGTGTGTGGTCGTGTGTGCTGACCTGGGGTGGATGGCGAACAGAGCGTTCGGCCAGACGGCAGTAGCGCCGCCGGCAATGTCGCCGCGCAGTGCGGCGGCGGACGAGAGCCTTGGCGCCGTCCCGATGCCCGAGGGCAAGCTCTCACTTCACCGCCAGATGGGCAAAAAGCTGATCCCCTTCCTCATGCGCCGACCCACCAGGTACGTGTGCGGTGGTGCGTGCGTGCGTGCGTGCGTGCGTGCGTGCGTGCGAGGCTGACTTGTGATGGTGCCTCATCCCAGGGATGACCTGGTGGCGCGACGCATCCTGCTGCCGGCCGAGGAAGACATCCTGATGGCACTCAACGGCGAGGGCCGGGGCAGCATCGACGAGACAACCACTACGGGCAGCCCCTACACGTCGCACGGCGCCGACGAGTCCGAGGACGACGACGCCGGCACGCGGACGCCGACTAGCTCCCCGGCGGTGCTGATTGATGACGTGGACGACATGGCCGAGACCGACCGCGACTTCCTCCTCCGCGCGGCCTCGTCGGCGGCCGCCGGCAGAAACAAGGGCAGCTACAGCAGCAGCAACACATCATCGGGCGCTGCTGACGTGGCATCGCCGCAGCCGCCAGCGCCGTCGCCGTCGTCGACGTCGAGCCTGGCGTCGGGCTCGTCGTGGCTGTCGTCGTCCCAGGCGACGCGCGGCAAGATGGCGGCGCCGGCCCACGTGCCCTTCACGCCGGCGCACCATCGCAACGGCAACGGCCCCGCCGGGCCACAGCTGCAATCGCAGCAGTCGGCAGCGGCGTCGTCGCTGCCGGAGCCCAAGCGCGGGCTGATCCAGCGCTTCGTCTCGGAGAAGAACATCACCTCCACCAACATCAACAAGGTACGATTCAACGCTCATGACACGACACACACGACACACACGACACACACGACACACACGACACACACGACACACACGACACTCATTCACTTCTTCTTTGTACCTGCAGGCCGGGTCACGACCATGAAAACAGCGAGTTATGTAGTTGATCTTATCTTTTATTCATATATTCGAATTCTCATGTGTTCTGTGGAACGGTAACATTGGTTTGCTCTTATGGTCGTTTTTGGCTAATCACTGACCCCTTGTAACGCGCCGGGAGCGACCAGCCGCTGACGAACCGCGTGTTGCTCGTTGGCTTCGGCACAATGGTACAGCCCAAACCACCCCAAGCCAACGTTGAACAACAGCAACAAACAATATCTTATGCACTTTTTATAATCTTAACGATGGAGGCGATGATGCAGCAATCCGATGCCAAGCCCGGCCCAGAGGCACCCTGGGTGGTCAACATCCAGGAGCTCTTCAAGCGCTACGACCAGCGCTACTTCCACTCTCTGGTGTCATCCCGCGCCACACTCGCCTGGAGCGGCACCCTCAAAACGTTAGTCGCTCTCTCATGTGTGTGCGTGCGTGCGTGTGCGGTGCGTGTGTGCGGCTGAAGAGTTATTTGTTCCCCCCCCCTTCTTTTCTTCTGCAAGCGACACGGGCAAGTGTTTGGTCCAGTCGGAGCAGGAGGGCGGCGGGGTGTTTGTGGACCTGAGCGAGCCCATCCTGCGCTACTGCACCAGGCAGGACGTCATCGACGCTCTCCTGGTACATGATGTCTCTTTTGTGTGGTGGTGCCTGTGCTACGTGCGTGTGCGTGTGAAACGACTGAGTGTTGACCTGCGCTGTCGCGCCGCAGCACGAGATGATCCACGCGTACCTCTACCTGACGGACGACCCCGACTGGAAGCAGCACGGCCCCTCCTTTATCCAACTCGCCGAGTACGACTCATCGCCCCATACGACACGCAACACACTCAACAACACGACACACGCACGCACACACGCACGCCACACACACACACTCACCCGCGCGTACCCGGCACACGTTCATGCCGATGTGCTCGTGTGTGTGGCGCGCAGAACGATCAATCAGGCGGAGGGCGCCAATGTGCAGCCGTATCACACGTTCACGCGGGAGGTGGCCTTCCTCAAGCTGCCCGTGGCGAGCTGGCCCTCATCGCCACACAACGGCCTCCGCGAGCTCACCACCGACGAGAAGGAGTCCCAGCGCCAGTACATCGGTACCACCATCCACCGGTGGACACACAACCTTCCTTCCATTCATTGATCTTCATTCTTCGTCGTCACCGTCGTCTTCGTTCTTCTTTTCGTTGTATGGTGAGCAGGCAGGCACTCGGGCGAGGGCACGCAGGAGCGTCCGGTCCTGCGGCTCGTCTGCGACGAGTACTACAACCGCGGCCAGCAGTCCCCCACCTCCCACTACTCGGCCATCCGCAGGCCGCAGCCCTAAACGACGTTATCCCTTCGTTATTTTTTTGGCTTTACGAAAAGACAATCTGAATAGAATTTAATTTAATATTATATAAAACATACATACTAGGAAGGCCTGCCTAGTGGCCCACGAGAGCGTTTCGGGCCAGGGCTTCGTCGGGCGAGAGGGCTGACGAGGCGTCGGAGAGGTGGTAGCCGTGGTCGCTGCCGGCCGAGCCCTCGCGCAGGTCGACCTTCATGTTCCACGGGATGAAGGAGGTCTTGTTGCCCGCCGCCTCCACGATCTCGCGCGTGGCGCGCATGACCGCCAGCTGTCGCGCCAGGGCGGTGTCGGCCTGCAGCCGCGCGCCCTTGGCCCGCTGCTCGGCCGTGTAGAGCTCCGCGTCGGCCTTGACCCTCGCCTCCTGCGCCAGACCTGCACTCCAGCAGTGTGAGTGATCAAGAAGACCACGAAGAAGATGATGCTGCTGATCATTGTTGTAGCGGTGGTGATGATGATGATGACCATAGTGCTGAGTGTACCTTGGGCCTTCTGGATGCCAGTCTGGGCCTGGGCGGCGATGTTGGCCCGGTTGGAGGCGGTCTGGAGCTTGTTCGAGGCGCGCTGGGTGAGGAGATCGCGCAGGGCCGAGTCGTGGAACTCGAGCTTCTCGATGCTCATGTCCATCAGCACCACGCCCCACGTCGTCACATATTCCTACACCCACACAAAATCAGTCCCACACGAAGTGAGAATTGTTTTTCTATTATATTAATGTAATAGAATGTATAAATAATCAACAATAAGGTAAATACAAATACAAATAAGGGAAATGATAAATAATAAATAAGAATTATAATAATCAAGAAAGCGTACCCGCAATTCGTCCATGAAGGCCTCGCGCACGATCTCGCTGAAGAGCGACGGCGTGCTGATCTCGCGCTGCTTGCCCATCTTCTTCTTCTTGCGCCTGGTCAGCTCGTCGTCCTTGTCATTGTCGTCCTGGTCATCATCGGACCCGAATCCCGGGTCCTCGAGCGACTCGTGCCGGCCCGACGGCAGCGTCGGCGCGATCTCGTCCAGCGAGTGGTGCAGGAAGATCGACGTCACCAGCGCCTCCGCCTTCTCGAACAGCGCCTCGCTCACATTGCTCACATCCTACAATATAATAAAAGAAAATAACATATCAGAAGTGTGCGTGGATGGAGCTTATGAGGAGTGTGCGTGTGTGTGCGTGTGCGGTGGTGCGTGTGCGGCCAAATGCGTGTGCGTGTACCCTGAAGGCGCGGACGGGATCTTCGATGCGGTAGGTGATGATGGTGTTGACCATGATGGCGATGCCGTCGTTGGTGTTGACCTTGAGCGGCTCCAGCCGGCGCACCTGCTCCTGGACCGAGACGAACTCCTGGAAGCGGAATGTGGGCGACGTGCGGATGTGGAGGCCCGGCAGCAGCACCTCGAGCTTGCCCGTGTCGTACGAGATGCCCACCTGGCCCTCGTTGACGATGATGCGCTTGATCGGCCCGAGCTCAATGTAGGGCGCACCAATGTCCTTGGCCTCCTGGAACACGTGCGGCGCCACCAGTATGTGGCGGCCGGGCTCCAATATGATCGTCTCTCCGTTCTTCCAGCTCAGACCCAGCTGGCCCTAAGAAAGAAAGACAAAGGTTAAAAGCCGCACACGCCGCACACGCAGCACACGCCGCACGCGACCGCACACACCAACCTTTTTGATGGTGACGACGGTGATGGGACCGAATTCAATGAGGTCGTCGTTGATGGACTTTTGCTCGACGAAGCTGTGGAGCGGCGACAGGAGGACGTAGCGGCCGGGCCGCAGGATGACCGGCTGGCCGCTGTGCAGGGTGAGGCCCATGCTGCCCTCCTGGATCAGCTGCATCTTGCTCAGCACGTAGAGCGCGCCGAGGCCGGTGCACGCCACCAGGCCGACGCCGAGCGCACCGCAGGCCGAGCTGCTCTGGACGAAGCCCAGGTCCTCCAGGGCGTCGAGCAGGCTCACCCCGTCCTCGATGCGCGTGTTGGTCGACGTCTGGAAGCCCAGATCGCTGCCGGTTCCCGCGCCTCCGCCGGCCTGCAGCTGCTTGTACCCGCCGCTGCCGCTGTCCTGTATGTTCATGTTGGCTGGTGCCGGGTGGTGGTAGCCTGGGTGGTTGCCGGGGGGGGGTGTTTGCCAGTGTAGGCCGGCACTGCAGTGGTTGAGTGAGAGTTGGGAAAGGACTGCACTACTTGAGGACGCTGGTTTGCCGCAATGGAATTTGAAAAGAAGAATCCGAGGTAGAATTGGCGAACGAAAAGTTACACCACTTTGCTGAAGACTGAATGTTATTGGGGGATCCTTTTTAGGAAAATAATGGTTGCAGTTTTCTTGAAAATTCGATATACGACAATTCTCAAAATAGGGCACATGTTCGCCAATCGCCGCAGGAATGACGAGTATCTCGCCGTTTTGCTCGGGTAGTTTCAATCCGTCACGCCGATAAGAACGCAATAAAAAGACCATCCGCCCTTATCGATCACATCCACAACCAACAACACCCACACACAACAACACCAACACTCACTCACAAGATGACCACCACCGCAGTGACCAAGCCCACCCTCACCTACTTCAACCTGCCCGGTCTCGCTGAGGCCCCGCGCCTTCTCCTCGAAGACGCCGGCGTCGACTACGACTACGTGGCCGTCGCCAACTGGGCCGAACTCAAGCCCGAGTTCCAGGCCGCTGGTACGCACCTTCACTCCACCCCCATTCACTCCAGCGTTGCAGCGCAGCACCCTTAAAGGAAAAGGAAACAAGAAAGAAAATAAGAAAATACAGAAAGAAAATAAGAAAATACAGAAAATAGACTGACCGTGGCGATGGCGCAGGCAAGGCGCCGTTCGGGCAGCTCCCCATCTATGAGGACCCGTCGGGCCTGTCGCTGGCGCAGAGCTCGGCCATCACCCGCCACCTGGCCCGCGAGCACGGCTACTACGGCACCTCGGCCCACGAGGCCGCGCTGATCGACCAGGCGGCCGAGGGCGTGGTCGACATCCGCACGCGCGTCATCCAGGCCGTGTTCCGCACCCCCGAGGAGCAGAAGGCCGAGGCCAGGGCTCAGTTGCTGGCCGACTACCTGCCCGGCCAGCTGGCCATCTTCTCCAAGCTCCTCGAGAAGAACGGCGACAACGGCTTCCTCGTCGGCTCCAAGGTACCACCAAAGATCAATCAAACAGAGCTGCTGACGTCATCCAGCCTGGCTCGAACCGAAGCATGTTGCTGACGTCATCCACCCTTTCGCTCATCTTCCCTTAGTTGAGCTATGCGGACGTGTACCTGTGGACGACGGTGGCCATGCTGAACACGCGCGTGGAGGGCAGCCAAGAGGTGACGGCCAAGTACCCGGCCATCACCTCCTTCTTCGACCGCTTCGCCGCTCGCGATCGCGTCAAGGCCTACCTCGCCCGCGACGTCTACGCCAAGAAGGAGTGAAGTTACAAACATTCTTTGCATACATATGTATTAAATGATAAATAAGAATGTCACCAAGACGGGGAGTGGCTGGGGCACACGTCCGGCGCGAGCAACAGCAGCGCGTCCTCGTCTTGGGCCGCCAAAGTGTCGGCCCAGGCCAGCAGTCGGTCGAGGTCCTCGTCGTCTCCCGCCGCAGACGGTGTTGCCACGGCCGACGTCGTCCAGCGGTCCAGCGTTGTTGTGGTCACCACTCGCTGGGTGAAGGTCGAGTCCCACTGCCTCTCGAGGTCCTTCCAGTCGTCGTGGCCGGCCATGTCTTGTTGTTGCTGTGGGTCTGTGGAGGGGTTGGCGACGCTCCACTCGCACGAGCCCGACGACCCGGGATCGCGGTCAAGTACGTCGCTAACGCCAACTTCCTCCTTGACCGGAGGCACAGCGAGCGCGTCGTCGCTGCAGCCCGCGGCTGGGACCGGTCGGGGGTCATAGGTCATGACGGAGCGACGCAGGCCGAGGTAGTACTGAGTGACGCTGTGGCGCGGGCCGCTGCGCTTGGTGCGCACGTCGGGGAAGGCGCGCTTGACCATCTTGCCCACGACGGCGCGCGTGAACAGGGCCGGTCGGCCCTCCCTGCGGCACATGTCGACGTACTCTCTGTACACGCTGCTCTTGCTCACGGCGTCCGGCTGGCCTTGTGTTGCGCCCCAATCCAGTTCGAAGGTTTGTTTCAGCCTGCAGTTGATTGGGGCCAGATGTGGGTGAGCTATCTGATCTGTGGAATTAACATTCAAGTTCACCGCGGCGGGAAGGCCGGCGCATACCAGAGGATGACCTGATAGCTGTGTAGCTTTCGTTCAAGCTGTGTAAGCTCAGCCATCGTGATGTGTTTCCGTTTGTGGGTGCGCGCGCGCTAGTGTTCTCTTGTGGTGTGGTCTGGAAGAAATGCAAGGGAGGGTCTCGCAGCTCCTTCTTATATCTTGAACTCTTCTGGGGCCGTTCTTGCGAAACTCTTGGCCACGACGAGCCGAGGCGCATACCTCACCAGTTCAGACTAAGGCTTGGAACGAGATCACGTTCATGTGGAACAAAAGACACAAACTGACAACCTTAATTCAAAAAAGGCATAAACCAGCCAGCAGCGTTGGACCGCGTCACTGGTGCCCGCGGACCGTAACAACTATGCGCACAATCGCAACTCAGACGTAATGCTGGTGCTCATGGCGAAGAAGACCAGAATCCTGATCTAAAGCAGCTGTAGCCCAGTGTCAGGACCTACCCAAGCTCTTCATCTTGACACCCGCGCCCCCAAGCCCGCAGGAACCCAACTGATTCTCAATGAAAGCTATGTTTGGCTGGCGATGGGTGCTAAAGGTGGCGGTGATGGTGGTTCGATGATGGACTCTGCCCAGGCCACCAGCGAGCTTCGTCGTCCCTGATCCAGGCCGCTCGGCCCCACGTCAGCGCACACCGAATCCCACGAACTGGTCAAGTCGCTCAGCTCCTCGAGCACGCACCGCCTCTCCGAGCAATCGAACGACGACGATGATGACGAAGAAGAAGGCGATGGAGTTGATGAGCGCCCGAGGGTATCACTCGATTGGGGTTCGGTTTTTGCTGAGTTCAGGCGGGGTTGGTGGGCCGCGGTGGTGGCCGTAGGCTGGGCCAAGGTGGCTAGTCGGATGCCGGTGTAGTGTTGGGCGACGCGCCCGGCGATGCGGAGGCGACGCGATCGCACCTGGGGGAAGGCGCGCTTGACCATCTTGCCCACTACGGCCCGGCTGAAGAGCGATTGTTGTGGGTCACAGAAGTGGTTGGTGTATTCATCGTAGACGCTCTCCTTGAGCACCACCTCCTCGTCGCGGTGACATACGACAGGCTCATAGTGCTCCTTGAGCCTAGCGGTTTTATATGGCACCTATCAGAGTAGATCTAAACTGTTGATGAACAAAAATATGCGGTTGGGGAGGGGCCTACGGGGTACCAAAGGAGCACCTGGCAGGAGTGGAGGCGACGTTTGAACTTCTGCACGTCGGCCATGACGTGTTGACGGTGGGTGGGAGTGGAAGCAGTGATGATGTGCCGAAATCAGCGCCAAGCCAACTGGTTTGTGCCAGTCGCGAGAATGGGGCAGATAGAGGACACAGAAGCTAAGGTCCAAGCCTAAGAGCCGGACGCAACAGCTTGTTCATATTCTGCCACATCTGAGATTGGGTTTACTCCGCGCAGTATTGCACCACATGTGACCTCTGCGGATTCCTCTGTCCACTTGAACTGGCTGGATCCACAGGGGGATTGTTGAGGCTGGCATTGGTCGATCTGCCAGGAGTGGTTTCCATATCAGAGCTCTATGAGAAGGAACATCAAATGGAAAACTCGGACCTAAAAACCCTGCGATAGTGGGTGCTTGGAACATGTTAGATTAGGCTACTAAACCCTCTCGGTTTGATTGGCTCCAAGCAACAGGAGACCAAAACTTGGGTGATCATGACGTGTACAAGTTGTGGGGCGTTCTGATTGCCGCGGCCCACCACAACCCAGCCACTAACGCGCCTGCGCCCACCGCGGGGGGTCGGGTTGCAGGCAAGCGCGGGATCCAGTTTCTCGTCGTGCAGTCCCCGACTTCGCCCCACCTCTCGGTTGAGCGCTCCCAAGAGGAAGGCGGCGTCGAGTTGGCCACGGGCGGGCTGGTCGAGCCGGACCACGGCGACCAAGACGAAGCTGGTGACGACGAACTAGGTGATGGTGATGTCGATGGTGATGTGTGCGATGAAGATAAAGATGAAGAAGAAGAGGTGAAGAGTGGTCGGATGCCGATGTAGAACTGCTTGGTGGTGCCCTTCACAGCAAGTCGGCGCGAGCGCACCGAGGGGAAGGCGCGCTTGACCATCTTGCCCACTACCGCCCTTGAGAACTGCGGCGGCGGGCCGTGTCCTTCGTCGACATGGTCGTTGTCGTTGTGGCGGTGGTGTACAGCTGCGGCGGCGTTGTGGCGGCGACAGAGGTGGATGGCGCCCGAACGTGTGAGCCCCCAGTGCACGCGTCAAGCCGGAGTCCGCGTGCGAACGTGGATCCACCGGATCAATCCATCGGATTCGTTGCAGACGCCGCGTGCGAGACTGCGCTCTCTCTTCCGCCGTCCCCAGCACGCACGGAACACGGCTCGTTCTGGATCTTGGTGCCGCGCTCTCTCGACGTGCGCTGTTGGTGTCAAGTACCGGCCCTTCCAGCCTCGTCATCTCGGTCCGATCACGCGAGTGTGCTGAATGTCAGTAGGTCCGGCCCGATCCCTTCGGCCGGACAAAAACAACATTTTTAATTACATCAATAAGAAGGCTGAGAAACAGTGCCTCAGACGGCCGGGAAGGCGAAGGCGGGGCCGACGACCTCGATGGGGTGCACCAACTTGCCCTTGCCGACACCCACCTCGATCTAATAATAATAATAATTTTTGTCGATGGGTCATGTGAAGCCGCGCGCGAGTGCGAGTGTGGGCGCGCACCTGGTAGATGCCGGGGTGCACGACTTTCTCCATGGCGCCGTCGGTGGCAACCGCCAGGGTGTCGGGTCCCGTGTTGAAGAAGATCTCCTTCGACTCACCTGCGAAAACCCGATGAGCCACGCACTACCGCACACGCACACCACCGCACACGCACACGCACACACCACCGCACACGCACACGCACACACGCACGCACGGCCCATGCGCGTGGGCCAGGGGGGCGGGTACCGGGGTTGAGATGAACCCTCTCGAAGGCGAAGAGCTGCTTCAGCGGGCCACGATCGGCGTTGTCGCGCGTGACGAAGGCCAGAACCACTTCGTCGCCGGCCACCGGCCCCACGTTGGTCACCCGCACGCGGAACGACACTGCCTCGTCCCTCGCTGCTGCGTGTCATGTGTGTGCGCGCGTGTGCGTGTGTGTGTTGTGCGCGCGTGTGCGTGTGTGCATGTGTGTGTCGTGTGCCGTATGTCGTTCCGCGTGCGCGTGTGCGATGGTGTAAGGTTGAGTGACGGAGCTGTGAGTGAGCAAGTAACACGGTACGCACCATAGGACTTGAGCGCGCTCGGTTGCGGCGTCGAGAGCCACTCAGTCTTGAACGTGGTGTAGCTCAGGCCGAACCCGAACTCCCACAGTGGTGCCTGAGCAGTCAGTGTCCGCCCACCCAGTCAGCGGTCATAAGAGCGCATTCCAGTCCCTGGGAAGGAATGAGTGGCCGGCGGCGGGGAGGCGTACGGGTCCGGTGTAGTAGCGGTAGGTGCGGCCCGGGTTGTTGCCGCTGGCGCGCATGCTCATGTTGGTGAGGGGCACCATATCCACGTAGTTCGCCGGCAGCACAGTCACCGGTAGGCGGCCTAGCAGTGTTGTCCCGTCAGTCTTGTTGTCTTGTCGACCACACGACACACACGACACACACGACACACACGACACGACACACGCACGCACGCATGCACAGACACAACAATAGATGATTCAAAGTACCGCCCGGGTTGTAGTCGCCGAAGAGCACATCGGCGATGGCCTGGCCGCCGTTCTCGCCCGGGTAAAAGGCGTCTACGATGCCGTCCACCTGGTCCTTAATCCACTCGATCGCCACCGCGCCTCCGTGCATCATCACCACGACCTGCCGCAGGAGGAAACTTGAGCCGCGCGTGCATCGTTTCGCATGTCGCGTTGTGCGCGTCGTGTGTGTTGTGTCGTGTGTTGCGTTGTGTGTGTCGTGTCGTACAGTGGGTGTGTTGGTGGCGACGATGGACTTGATGAGGTGGTCCTGCATGCCGGGCAGCGTGATGGCCACGCGGTCCTTGCCTTCGCTTTCGACAGACGTATTCAGTCCCAAAACGACAATCGCCACATCTGGCGTTGAACACCAATCGCGCAGCGGTGAGTCTTGAGCACATTCCACATACATTCCGCAAAGACCGCACAAGCAAGTTTGTGGTACCGGCAGCCTGGGCGGCCTTGACAGCTTCCGGAATGCCCGTGGTGTTGGTGCTGTCCACATCGCAGCCTTCGTTCGCGTGTGCGTGTGCGGTCGTGCGTGTGCGATCGTGAGTTGCGAGATGGGTGGTAAGTGGAATGACGAGAGAGAGGAGGTACCGAGGTTGTAGGTGACCAGAGCCTGCGGCAGCTTGGCCTTGATGGCCAGGTAGGGCGACACGATACAGTCGTACGTCCCGTCGTGGCACCTCGACCCATAGTAGTTACCCTGTCCAGCAATTTTCGGGCATCAGCCACACATAGACACACACAACCGCACACGCGCACTCGCCGTGCGTGCGTTACCATAGAGGGTGGGGAGCGCGTACGAGCATGGTCTCGGTGGCGTTGGCGTTGGGTCCGATGACAGCCACCCGCCTCACGCTCTTGCGCAGCGGCAGGACGCCCCGACGGTTCTGCAGGAGCACCATCGATTCGCGCGCCGCCTGCGTCGAACACAAGCAAAAGCAAAATGGAAATTATGCGAATCACGTAGAGATTGTCGGACATAAAATGAGAAGCGGGTGTGACTCTTTAAGTCCGAACCTGCAGCGCGAGGTCAGAGTGTTCGCGCGAGCCGACGACGGACGGCGGGTACTGCTTGTAGGGCTGCTCCGCGGGCGGGTCCCACATGCCCAGCTCCATGCGCTGACGGAACAGACGCTTCACGGCCAAACGCACCTCGTCCTCTGCCACCACCAAGTCAAGTGTGTGTCGTGTGTGTCGTGTAGTGAGGGTCGAAGGTGGGATTTGGGGGGTCGGGGGGCGTACCGGTAACCCTTCCCTCGGAGTGGGCCTTGCCCAGGTGCTTTTGGTAGAAGTCGCCACAGTTGAGGTCAGTGCCGGCGTGAAGTGCCACCGCACACGCCCCCTCCGGCGTCTTTGTGAAATGGCTGCAGCCATCGAAATGACCGCACACACACGCACACGTTAGCGACAAGGACCCAGTCATGGCTGGAGAAGAAAGGCACGCACTGGTTGTTGTAGATGGTGTCGACGGCATCACAGTCGGACACGACGTAGCCGTCGAAGCTCCAGCTGTCGCGCAGGATCGTGCGGAGGAGGAAATCGTTGGCGCACGAGGGCACCCCGTTGACCTTCCCCGAAAGAGGCGCCGTTCAGCGCCAAAGCCCGAAAGCACGCGCGACACACACGCACTCTTAGGCGCACAAGCGAGTACCGAGTTGTAGGAGCACATGATGGATCGGGCGCGGCCTTCGACAATGCAGCCCTTGAATGCGGGGAGATAGGTTTCAACGAAGTCGTAGTCGCTCACGATGGCCTGCCAGAGCCCGACCAACACGCCACCGAGAGGTTTGTTCGAGTCATGGCGGAAACAAAGAGAGCTCTGCTCGTGTCATGTATGGTGGGTCGTGCGTCAGACGTACATCGAACATGAAGCGGTCGTAGTCCTTCCACGCTTCAAGCGAGTAGGCGGCAAAGTGCTTGCACGTGCCCACCACCTGCGTTGCAAGCGCAATGAGGACAAGCAGGGTACACCCACACGACACACGCACGACCCATACGACACACACGACACACACACACCACAAATCTGATTCGACGATTGTGTGAGTACCTGCGGGTAGCGGGAGTCCTCACCCTCTTGCAGACCCCTCATGAAGTGAGCCACGTACTGGGCCGTCATGAAAGGGTCCTCGCCGGGCACCTACCAAACAACAACAACAACAACGCGTTGACCCTGAACAAGAATTCATGACACAGCGCTGAGGCGATGCCTGGTATGGGTACCTCCATGTTGCGGCCCCAGCGCGGGTCACGGTTGATGCTGATGCACACCATTGCATTTCGAAGCTGGTCAGTAAGCGAAAGAAAACAGAAGCGAATACTTGGGATTCTTGTCTTGTCTTGTTTGTGGGCTGGGTCGAGTACTTGATGTTGGGCGCCCAGAAGTCGAGCCCACCGATGCCCTCGTTGTTGAGCGCACGCGCTTCATTGGAAATGGCCCTCGCCATCTTGTGGATCTACATACAAAAAGTCACGCCCACTCCGTGAATAGAGCGACTTGCGCGCACGCGCACGCATGACCGCACACGACGCGGGGACCAAGGGCGCACCAGTTTCATATTGAAGGCGGCACCGAGAGCGCAGGGAGCGGGGAAGGAAGTGGGACAGTTGGTTCCGCACTTGGTCAACACGCCGTGCAGGCACTCGGTCCACTACACCCGCACGCACACGACACGCACGACACACACCACGTGACACACGCGACACGCGTGCAAGCTCAACTTTAGCCAAGTCTCGTCGCGCTCTCTGTGCGCGGAGTGATGATTACCCAATTGTAGGCGGGGATGCCGAGCGAGGGGACGGCGGGCGCCTGGTGGCCCATCTGCCCGATGAGCTGGTCCAGTGTCTAATCTCATTGACATGCATGCGGCGAATGTGGGTGAGCAGCACTCAGCACTCAGTTGCTCGCGCTACGTGTGGAAGCTGCAGGGTGCAATGATTGATTGATTACGTACCAACCGGGAGACGAGGTCATCGGTGCGCTGGCCCGCCGTGAGGCTGGTGTTGCAGAACGGCAAGTCCTTGAGCGGAGCGTCCTGCAGAGGCGTGGCCATACCACGGTCAACACCCCCCCTTCCAACAACAAATAATAAAGAATGGAAATAGTGATACTTTTATTTTTATTTTTATTTATTCTTGCATTTATTCTGCGGCCCTGCTTCCAGAAGGGTTGAGGGGAGCAGACCTGACAGGTGGGCACGTCGGCACTCTCGAGAGGCAGGAGGCCACGCGCGACAACGTTGCTCCTCGCTGCGGGAGGGGGGCCTGCCCAAGGCGAAGGGGGTGGACCCATAGTGGTCGCATCGCAGCACAGCGCGCCGAGAAGAACCGCCAGCACAAGCGGCGCTCCCAGCTGTAGAGTCATCTTCTGTATGGCTCTGCTCTGCGCGCGCTTCAGTGGATCTGTAGACTTGTTGTGGTTTATTTATTTGTATTTATATTTTTTATTAATAATAATTAAAAATTGACGTGACCCAAGACGGCCGCACAAGGAAGGAGAGTCTATTCACATCAGATGCGCGGAAGAGAAGGGAAGTAACAACAAACGAAGAAGAAGATGAAGAAGAAGAGCCGGCTGAGCGGCTCGGAGATGGGTGAATGTGGCAATTGAGGGTGTGTGTGGTCTTTTTTAGCAGTAGCAGCCGCCCTCCTGAGGCTGGGGCGTGGGCTGGTTGAGGTTGAGCGGCTTGGCCTTGAGTTCGGCCGACTGCGTCTCCAGATCTCGGTCCATCCTCGTCGGAATCACACGCGCTGTGCGTGTGCGGTGATGCGTGCGTGCGTGTGCGGTGGTGCGTGTGCGGTGGTGCGTGTGCGAGAGTAAATAAAAGAGAACTGGTGCAGCGGAATAGCAGAAGGGGAGGTTACCCAGCTCGAGGAAAACTTCGTTCACGTTGAATGCGTTCTTGGCCGACGTTTCGAAGAACAGAAGGTCCTGTGCAGCCGCGTATGCCTGACCTTCCTCGCTGCATTGATCATTGACCGAGAGGAATGTGAGGTGTGCTGTGACGGATTGACACAGACGACTGCAGTTGGGGTCGTGTGTGTGTGTGTGTGTGGCGCGCGCGCGCGTGTGCATGCGTGTGCGTGTTGTGCGTGTTCGCGTACGTGGAGACTTGTCTGAACTCGGACAGATCGGCTTTGTTGGCAGTCAGTGCGATGACGACCTGCATCCACCAACAACGCCACAGTGAAGGCACGGAATGGTTAAGAGCTCAGCTCCATCGTGCGAGTTTCAGAGCTTGGGGCGGCTAGACGTGCCTTGCGGCCCAAGTGTTCCCTCAGCTCGTTGAT
Organism: Acanthamoeba castellanii str. Neff; assembly: GCF_000313135.1. Classification (NCBI taxonomy): domain Eukaryota; phylum Discosea; order Longamoebia; family Acanthamoebidae; genus Acanthamoeba; species Acanthamoeba castellanii. The sequence goes on from NW_004457584.1 coordinate 558,994, forward strand.
CCACATCTTGGCCCGCTCGAACGAGGTGCTGCTCGTGATGTCGTACACCACGATCGCACCGTGCGAACCGCTACGCACATGATGATAGTGCCACCAACATCATCACCATCACCATGGTGAGTCTTCATGTAGAGCCGCGCGCACCGGTGAAAGAAAGTGGCACCGTACCGGTAGTACATGGGTGCCAAGCTGTTGTACCGCTCTTGGCCTGCCGTGTCCTGCACAGTACGGCACGCGCCGCATGAGGTGGAGGTTGAAGAGAAGGAAGAGGGTGGAGAGATGAAGAAAGAAGGCACACGAACCCAGATCTCAAACTTGACCGTGGTGTCGTCTACGACCACAGTCTGCGTCAAGAAGGCGGCTGATGAAAGAGATCAGTACTCCCATCTGGTTGATGGGATTTCGTGGCAAGTACCTCCGATGGTACTCTCCTGAAACTCGTTGAACTTGCCCTTCACGAAGCGAATCACGAGAGTCGATTTGCCCACGCCCGACTCACCCAACAGCACAAGTTTGTGGTGCCGAATTCTGTTCATTTTTTTCCTCTCTTAATTGTTGTGTATATGCTACAAAAAGGGTTAGTATCATCATCACATTATGATTGGCAAAAGAAGCTTTCTACCTTATTGCTGCTCCCTTGTTGCTTCTCCAAATTGATGCTCTTCTTGTCTGTAGATGATCACCCAACAAACTCGATTTTTGATTTGTATCCCAGGAATTTATTCTTTTCCTTCTCCATTTCCTGCGTGGCATTCCTTGAATACGTTTCGTGGCGCCTCGTGTTCTGTGTGCGTGTGCGGTGTAGCAGTGGGCGGAGGTGGTGGCTGTGCGAAGAAGGAGGTGAGCTTCCGCTGCGCGCTGTCGAGCGACTTCCGCCGCTTCGTCCCTTCGCTCTTTCGCTTCTCCGAGCTCTGCTTCGTCCCCGACGTCTTGTTGGCGCTCCTCGTCGGCGTTGTCACCTTCTTTGGCGACTTTGGTGGCGTCTTCCGTGGTGGCGTAGTCGTCATCGTCCGATCAACGCCGTCGCCTTCATCAGGCTTCCCTCGCTTGTGCAGCGGTTCCACTTCATCTTCGGCTTCTCTTGAGACGCCCGGGCAGGTGGATCCGCTCAGGCTTCGCTTTCGTTCCACTGGCGGCGCACCGCCCGGTGATGGCGGCAGAACTGCCGCGAAGAAGAGGGCGCGTCGGACCGGGCTTGACGAAGTGGAGGTCGAGGTCGATGTTGGTAATGACGACGAAGCCGAAGTTGAAGCTGGAGCCGGTGCCGGTGCCGATGTCGATGTCGATGCCGGTGCAGGTGAAGGTGAAGGTGCCGAGGCCGGTGTCGGTGTCGACGATGCCGAAGACGAAGCCGAAGGAATTTTAAAGGGCGATCGAGAAGGAGATAGGAGAAGTGTTGAAGAGGAGGAAGAGGAGGTAGTGGTGGAGGTAGTAGAAGTAGTTGTACTTGGTGGTGGAGAGCCGGCCTTGAAGAAGGAGGAGATGGAGCGCTGGCTGGCCTTCTCCTCGCGGAAGTGCGAGATGCGGATCCCCAGCAGGCGGAGGGTGATCGGAAACGCCTTCTCCAGCAGCCGCGTCGCCTCAGCCAGAATGTCCTCGTACGCATTAACATACCTAACCGCACGCACGCACCACCGTACACACACGCGCGCGCAAGCGCGATCGTTTCAGGTCAGGCCGCTTGGCGTTTGAGTGTGTGGCTGGGTCGGAAGTGGAAACCGGTTGAGCATGGTCGAGCGGGTGAACATCTTGAACTCGTCAGTCTTGAGGTAGATAGCGAGGTTCTTCCCAGCCAGGCTCTTCTTGGCCATCGATTTGGCCAGAGACTCGGCCACCTCTCGTGCCTGCGACATGAGGAAGGCTTGCGAGCCCGACGGCCGGAAGGTGCGCATCTTTGATACGCTCTTGCGTGCCGGACTAACGTCGTGTGCGTCGTGTGCACATTTAGGCAAGAGTTGGCATGAACGACGGCGGCGGAAAGAACGCACCTGGAGTCCTCGCCAGAGGTGGGAGACCAGATACCGAGCGAGGCGCGAAGGAAAAACTCGGCCGAGGAGGGCTTGAACAGACGGAAGAGAATGGCGCGCTTCTCCTGAATCTCGCAGCACTTGGTAATGCCCAGCCCCTTCAGCATCTGTTCCGTCACCTGCAACGGCGCCCGTGTGCGATGTGTCGTGTGTGTCGTGTCGTGTCGTGTTCAGCAAGTATTCCCTAACACGATTGCCTCCAGTGGAATGGTGGAAAGTGGCGGGGGCAGGTACCTTGCCGACGCCAGAGATCTTGCGCACGGGCAAATCCTTGAGGAAGGCGATGATGGCCTCGCGATCCGCCTGCAATCGAAATTGGCCGTCGGGCTTGTTGACGTCGCAGCAAATCTTGGCCAGCTGTCGGTTGGGTGCAATGCCTAGAAGTAAAACGCGTCGGGTGCGTGAGCGGGCGCGTGTGTCGTGTGCGTGCCGTGTCGTTACACGTGTAGTGCGTGTGTTTCATGTGCATGCATGCCTCGAAGGCCTTCTGCAGAGACGAGTACCTATGCTGCAGGTGAGCTGTGTGCGCTGGTTGACCAGCGCACGCACCCGCTCGGCCACCTGCTCGGCCGACTCGTCCGGGTGCTTGGCGAGGTAGGGACTCAGATGGAGCGACGCCTCGTCGAGCGAGTAGGCCCGAAAGTGCGGGTCGAACATGGCGAACACCTCCTGCGTCAGCTTGCTCGCCTCCCTGATGTAACATTGGCCCAAGGTTAGTCTGATACACACCGCGGTGCACCTTAACACTCACTGCCGATCATTATTGAGGTGGGTCGGTGCTCTGTACCGGTATTTGTCAAAGTGAACGGGCACGATGATGAGCTCGGGGCAGAGCTGCTTGGCGATGAAGCCCGGCATGGCCGACCGAACGCCAAACTTGCGCGCCTCGTAGGAGGCCGTGGTCAGCATCGAGTTACCGCCCACGGCAATGGGGAGGCCTGCGCCGCAAGCAACCGCCCGCACCACGTACAGGAGATACGCATCACGACACGCACACACAGTGAGCGTTCGTGGTGGAGGAGCAACCCTGGTGAGTGCATACCGCGCAGGTGCGGATTGTCTCTGATCTCGACACTTGCGTAGAAGGCATCCCTGAAGCGGTGCGTCGCCGCCACCAGCCCCATGCGGGTCAGACAAACTCAATGCGGCGGCGGTGCGGATGCGAGTAGAATAGAATGTGTGGGCCACGGGACGTACATGTCGATGTGAAAGAAGATCTGGGAGAGGTCGCGGGAACTCTCCAGGGTGGCCAGCTTGGCGTCGATCGACTTGAGGAGCAGCGTGTCGTCTTGATGCTCCACCTCCTTCAGCTTGTGGAGCATCTGCTGCACCTCCTTCTCGACCCGCTCCGACTTCATCTGTTCGTTCTTAAAGAATTTCGAACCCTGTGGAAAGAATTATAGAATTAATTCAGAATAACTGTGTAATTTCGAATAAGGAAGAATAATAGAATAAATACCAAAATGATTTGTTTGAATAATGTTGCGGGCAAAGGGATGAACCTTGGACATGTCGTAGATGATCTTGTTGGCCTTTTCCTTGTCCACGGACTGCATGCCGGCCTTGTCGCCAGTTGAAAGACCCAGCCGGGCGGCCAACGGGTTGGCGGAACTTGGTGCCGGGGCACTGGAGGATGTGGATGTGGATGTAGATGGAACGGGAACCGGTTCGTCGAATTCATCGAGGAAGGCATGCCGCTCTACCTCGAGGTCGTCTCCATCGTCGTCATCCATCTCGAAGCTCTGATCATGGTCCAGCATCGCCAGCAGCTCATCCTCGGTGAGCTGGCCCAGGCCGGGAACGCACTCCACCGCCCCGCCCGACTGATGCATCCAAATGGAACTATCAATTGACAACTCGCGTTGCCGCAGTCCGTTTCTTCCTTCGCGCCAAAACGAAACTGACCAAACGTTTCACATATGTTTTTAAAGTTGTGTTTTGTGGTGTCGAAAAAAAAACTAAATGCGTATTTATTTTTGTTTTATGTGCAAAGTAAGATGGAGGTGGAGGAGGCACAGACGATGAAGCGTTTCACGTTCGAGTTCTTCCCGTGCCGTACGCTCCACCTTTTCTTCTTCACGGAGGTCACCAACGGCGACGAGATACTCGGGCAGATTCGCGCCGGCACTCTCGAGATGGCCTTCATGTCGCCCTCCCTCGTACGCTAAATAGTATTTATTATTATTATTTATTATTGCTCTGGTTCCAAATGCTCGAGAATTAATGTATATTAAATAATTAAGTCAAAAATTAAAAACGCACTGCAGATCGTGGACGAGTTTCAGGTGGTGGCGGCTGCCCACCGGGTGCTGCAGGACGAGGCGCGAGGCAAGATGGTGACCAAGAACCTGCACTCCGAGCTCGTGCACACCCTCAGCGGCGCACACCACGTACGAGCGCGCTTGTGACTTGGTCGTGTGTCATGTGTCGTGTGCTCACTGCAACACCGCTGCCTGCACAACAGATTGCGGAGGGCATCCGCAAGTTTGGAATGGATGTGCACCACAACTACTTCCTTGTGGCGCTGTTCGATGCCGACGATGCCACGGTTCGGACCTCTTATCTCCAGCCAGCCTGGTTGCTCGCATTTCTTATGCTTCACACGACACACACACAACACACACACACACAACGCACACACGCACACACCAACCAATCGACAGATCGAACGACTGAAGGGGCTGGTGCAAGGAAAGGAGACTGAGGTGGATCAATTCAAGAAGCACACCGTCATCACGAAAGCCTTGCAGGTACTACTCCTCTGCGCTGCGCCTTGTCTTCCTTCATGACACATATGAGCCCAACATTCACATTCGCCTTTCACCTGCTTCATCAGCACTACAAGATCAGCAACGACGAAAAGGCGATGAGCGACATCGTGGGCTCCATCGTCTCCCGCATCGCCACGCGAGGCCACTGAGTGTCAATTGCGTGGTGGATTAAAAAAATCGAATTCAACAGCGCCACACACACAAGACAACACGAGTCTACTGGAGCTTGGCGAGGACGGCGTCTACGACCGGGAGATGCTCGGGCGCCGCCGCTTTATAGCTGGCCCGCAGCTTGCCGGCGGCCAGCGTCGCCAGCTCGCCGTTGTCCTTGGGCTTGGCTCCTCCCTTCTTCGACGCCAGCGCCTTGCATGCCTGTGGTGAGTGGGTGGTGAGTGGTGGTCAGCAAAAAGGGAACGATGAATCACCGGTGAAGGAGGCAAGGGGGAAGGAAACGCCACCAGCGCGAGGCCAAAGAGGGCGCGGTTGTTGCTGTCTCGGTTGAGCTCGAGTGAGTGCGCAAAGTACTTCCTCGCCGTCGCATAGTCTCCGGTCGTGTACAGAATCTATTTAGAGGCGCACCCCACGCGTACGTCAGGCGCGTCGTGCACTCAGCTGCGTGGCCTTGAATTGGCAGAGTGTGAGAGGTACCTCGGCGTATCGGTTGATGTAGTGGTGGTTGAGCGGTTCGGCAAGAATGAGCTCCTCGTAGCAGAATGCAGCGAACTCGTACCTGCGCGCCATCGAACGCACATCGTACTTATTAACAACCAAGGTGCACTGATCAGGGCGGCGGCACGTACTGCTGTTCGTCGAGGTAGAGGTCGCCCAGCTCCTGCCACGCGGTCGTGTCGGCCATGAAAATCTTGAGGTAGTCGTTCAGCTCCTCGATGGCTCGCGGTCGGGTCTCCTTTCGTGCCTTCCATATGCACACGCGACGCTTCATCGTAGCCTGGCCAACACAAGGGGTGAAGTGAGCTGCTGCCACCTTCCCCTTCAAGAACCTGCCGCACACGCCGCACGACACACACAACACACACACACACACACACACTTAAGGGAGGGAGAAAGGCGTCGGTACGGTGTCGGCTGGGTCGTCGATGAGGAGAGAATTGTAGATGGAGATGGCTTCCTCGAACTCGCCCTCGGCCTCGAGCTTCATGGCGGTGAGGCGACGCACGCGGGCGCTGCCGGGGAACTTGGCCGTCAGTCGCGCCAGGACCTCCTGTTCGTTGCGCACCCCAAGGGTCAGCCAGGGAGCGCCCTGCACACCGTGGCGAGCGAGGAAGTGTGACGTACATTGGCGAGGGGGAGGTCGTTTGAGTCAAGTGCCGCTACAAAGAGCTGCTCCTGCACAGTCCACGCTGTGGCCCAACGTTAATGCATGGCTCGAGTTGCATATGAAAGATGAAGATGCGTAAGGATGAAGGATGAAGGAGAAGGAGGAAGAAGGAATCACGCACCTTCATTGCCAAGCTGGGATGCCGATTTGAGCAGAATGGGAGCGAATTCGAGCACGAGATCGGGCCGGCGTATGTTTTTGTTGCGCAGGGTCTTGAGGAGCGACCGCACCGCGGCAACGTCCTTGGACGATGATCCACGCAACCGAGCCGCCGTGGCCTCCATACCCACGTCCACTTCTTCTGTCGATGCCATTATCTCGCTCGATTAATTAATCTATCAATTACTCTTTTAATCTTTGGAGCAAGAGAGAAACAAGAAGAGAAATTGGTGAGTGCACAAGTCGTTCACCTTTTCTCGCAGCGCGTGACTGTTGTTCGCGGCGAACTTGAAGTGGAGCCACAAGTGTGAAATTGAAGGACAAGAAGCAGGGAAGGTGAGAAGAGAAGGAAGGCGCTGACCGTGTGAGGCTTTCCAAATTCATCTGCAAAGCCGAAGCTACTAAATCCGACAAATCCTCATCCCGAATCACGTAAACTGAAAGATGGAGGGCGCTCCCATGCCGAACAAGCAGCAGCATTTGTACAAGGCACGCTTTCCAACTCAGCGTATGCCAAGAGAATATGTTAATTTCTCACATTTCATCAATCCGGTCAGATTCTCGTGATTGGAGACTATGCCGTGGGCAAGACCTCCATCATCAAGAGGTCGATACCCTCCCTCCGTTTTTAACCTCTTTCTTTGGCCATCTTCATTCAATTCATCTTACTGTATTGTTTTTATTAGTTTTAATTTTGTTTATTTGTTGTTCATCTCCTCAACCATCTTATAGATACTGCGAGGGCTACTTCACGCCCAACTACAAGCTCACCATCGGCGTAGGTTCGCTGTCTCCCTCCTCCCTCATCTCCTTCTCTGCTTGGTCTTTTTGTCTACTACTACTACGCTGCTGTGCCAGAGAGCTGACTCACGCGCAACAACACGTCGCAGACTTTGCTGTCAAGCAGGTGCAGTGGGACGACAAGACCACCGTGAGCTTGCAGGTAAGCGTCCTTCACGCGAATAGTAGTTGATGCATCTGGTTCTGTCTAACCTTACATTCATTCATTCGTTCTCTCTCTCTCTCTCTCTCATTTCTCTCCTTTCCATCGTATCTGTAAAGCTCTGGGTACGTCCGCCTTGCAAGGAGCGCTGGGGCATAATATGTTCCATTCTGACGCCGTTGTTGTTGTTGTTGTTGTTGTTGTTATTTGTTCCACCCCACAGGACGTGGCAGGTCACGAACGGTTTGGGCAGATGACGCGAGTCTACTACAAATACGCCATCGCGGCCATCATCGGTACGTACCTCATTGATTGAGCTACCACCCTTCTCCCTGTCTGACTAATTCCTTTGGCGATGGTTCTTTCTTTTTCTTTGTTTTTTTTGTTTGTTCCCCCCAACTACAGTCTTTGATCTCTCGCGGCCGGCTACGTTTGAGGCCGTGGCCAAGGTACCGCACCAGCGCACGCGACTGGAGAAGGGCGTACAGCTAACATTTGCTGATAAATGTTCGATGCAGTGGCGGGAAGATGTCCACAGCAAGGTGATGCTTGCCAACGACCAGCCTATCCCCATCCTGCTGCTCGCTAACAAGGTATTATACCCTCCCTCCCCACTTGGCTTTTCGTCGCCTCACATCGTGTTGCCAACTTCTCTCTCGGTCGCGTCGTGCCGCGCAGTGCGACATTCCCGGCGTGACGGTCGACACGGAAGCGCTTGACAAGTATTCGCAGGACAACGGCTTCGTCGGCTGGTTCCCAAGCTCCGCAGCGAACAACACCAACATCGGTATACCTTGTTTTTCCCCCCCCCTCCCTCTTCAATATCACCTTGCAGGAGGGCCACGGGACTGATGCGCCTCTCGTGGTTGTGGTCTGGTGTGCTCTGCAGACGATGCGATGAAGTTCATGATCGAGAAGGTGCTCGAGGTGGCCAAGACGAACCAGGTCCCCACTCCACAGACCGACACGCTCAGCCTCGAAGCCGAATCCCAGTTTCTCACAGGAGAGGTACTGCACTTGTGTTTGTGTGCGCACGTGTGTGTCGTGCGTGTACGATTTGACTCATGTGCGTTCCTGTGCAACCATCATCAGGACGAAGTCGACGTCTACGGAAAGCCACGAAAGGAGGAGTCGTCGTGTTGCCCCATCTAAATGAGTACTGGTCGGGGAGGTCAGCTAACATGACCCCTCTTTTTGTGTTTTAGTATTTTGTGTATTTGCTGTAGTTTTTGTCGTATTTTAAACCGACTTATTTCGTACAATTGCTTTTTTGGCCGTTTCTTGTCCTTATTAGGATATGGTGGACAACACGGAAATGAAACGTTTCCCTGCTTCTTTTCTGGTGCCTCTCTCCTAGACGCGTCTTTGCCAGCCCGGAGAGATGAAGATGAAGATGATGTCGAATTGTTGTTCGTTCGCCTTCTCGTTGGCCTTTGTGACCCTCTGTGCAGCTCTCCTCTTAGGCGACAGTGTGCTTGCGTCCAAGTTCCACTCCCAGGACCTCACCATCGACCTCTCCCGCTACACTACCACTGCCTCCACCGCACCCTCTGCCCCTTCCTCCCCCTCCGCCACCGCGACTCCCACCGCGACCCCTACCGCGACCCCTACTCCTACCGCGACCGCGACAGGGACCGCTACTCCGACAGCGTCGCCTTCGACCACCCCCGCCGCGGTTGCTGCCACTTCATCTCCATCTTCTTCTTCCTCTTCTTTCGCCTCTACTGCTTCTGCTTCACCTTCGCCTTCACCGACCGAGGAGCCGTCGTCGTGGTTCTCCTGGTTCTCGTCTGGGTCTGCCGCTCCCTCGGCCTCCCCTGCTGCGGCCCCGGGCGCAGACGCCGGCGGCCTGCCCAGGTGGCTCCGCGCGCCAGGCCCCAACGCGCTGCGATCGATCTCGATCGTCGTCCCGGCCTACAACTCGTCGCGCCAGGTACTCCGCACGCTGCGTAGCGTCGAGGCCAGCGTCCACCATCTGCTCGCCACTCACAACCACGGCAGAGAGGTAGCAACCTTCCCCCCCCCCCTTCAACCCTCCAGTGCTGACCGAGTAGCGGCTGCTCACTACTTTCGACTTCTTCGTCTACTTGTTCTCTCAACTCAACAAAAATATACAGCTGCGCGTAGAGGTGGTTGTGGTGGACGACGCCTCGACCGATAACACGGCCATGAAGGTGGCCGGCTTCGTCGAGGAGCGCCGGCTAGAAGGGCATCACCAACCCTGAGTACGATATACTACAAGTCCCCATCACCTTCACTCTTTTTGGCCCCTCAGCTCGGCGTACTGACGTCGCGATGGCGCGTTAATGCCAGGTGGAGGCTGGTGGCGGTGCAGCACAACCTGAAGGTGGGCGCCGCTCGCAACCTGGGCGTGCAGGCCTCCACGGGCGACGTCGTGTTCTTTTGCGACTCGGACGACCTCTACCTCGAGGTACGCCCGATTTGGAAATGAAGCTGAGGTGTACATTCCACTGCGATGCTGACGTCAGCTGGGGGGGGGCAGAACCACGTCTTCACGTGCTTCGAGCGTCTGGAGAGGGAGTCGAAGGCCGTGTCCGTGACCCTGGGCATCGAGGTAATTCCCTGAGCTCCCGCAGAGTGTGAGCGGGCTTGGCGGTACTTAGAAACCGTGGCTATGCAGATCGACGCAGAGAACGTGGATAGGGAATGGGCCATCGGCATCGGGCAGACCCTGCCCATGTCGACCTGCATGCTGCGCTCCTTCTTCGATCTGATCGAAGGTGACCCACCACCACAGCTCGACTCACCGACTGCCTATGACTGAATGACTGACTGACGGCACAGGGTTCCCCGAGGGCTACTACTGGGCTGTCCACGAGGACGTCGCTTTCTTGCGGCTCAGGCGACACGCCGCCAGCTTGCTCGGCGCGCAGACGATCAACGACATCACCAAGCTCACCTCCAAGTACGTGCGCTACCCCGACAACGCCCTGGACCGCCAATTGGAGCAGTTCCAGAAGTACGTGCGAGCCTGAGCCTGGCCTGTGGCGGACAGTACAGCGATGTTGTTGGTGGTCTTGACGATGTGGTTGGTGTGGTCTTTCTTGTTCAGGCCTATGTCGGAGAAGAAGTCGGACGAGGAGATGAGGAACGCGGAGCCGTTCATGCGGGTCAAGGAGCTGATCCTCAGCTCCCACGACAAGTACATTCGGATCCAGAAGATTCCCGCCGCACTTGCCGGTACCACTCAACTGACCCATCATTGGATGGGTCCTTTTTGAATTATTGATGCTATTGATTGGGCGGGACTGTTGCAGGGAAACCGCTCAACGAGTGGGACAACTACTGGGCCGTCTATCAGTCGTTGATTAGGAAGGAGGTACGAACATATGCTACACTCCAACACACTCACATATCTTAAATGTACGCTAAAATGTCAATGTGCATTTGTTGTGTTATCAGATGAGGAACAACAACTCGACCTACGCGGAGGAGCTGCGTGTGGCGCCACTCAAGTCGTGGCGCTTGTCGCACCTCCATACCCTGGCCACGGTGCTCGACCAGCGCGGCAACGGCACCTACGCCCGGCTCTTGCGCGATCTCGCCCGGACAGTGACCCCCACTCCCCTGGTACGCACCCGCAAGTTGCGCGCCATCCACGCCACTGCCTAAACGCGAAGGGGGGTCGACACACAGGACTCGCAAGATGACACGGTCAACTACCACGAGATCTCCACCTCCTCGGCCTAGCCATTTCTCTTCATGTGGAGCCCCCACTCCACCACCTAGCAAGAACAAAATGTAGTGTGATGGTAGTGGTACCACTTCTCTTTCTTGTTGAAGAAGGCCTCACATAACCGAAACCGGACAAAAGCCAACTGCTGTGGCATGCGCGCTCTAGCCCACGAGGTCCTCGATAGTGACGCGGTGCTTCGCTCGACGGTGCGCTCGTCTGTCGCGACGGGACTCGTCTGTGCGGCCATCAGGGACCCCACTACGGCCCAGTCGGCACAGGTCGCAAGAGCCGGGGCCGTAGTGTATGTTATCATATTTTATTGGCTATGTACAGAGAGTAGGCTTGGTGGGTGGGTGGGGGTGCGACAAGGTTTACATGAGCAGGAAGACGAAGAGGATGAATATGCCCAGCGTGAACATGAATCGGGACAGTTGCTGGTCCCTCTGCTCCTGCGGCGTGAGCGGACGTTGCGGCCCCAGGTTGTTCTGGTACCCGAACGAACCCCCAGTCTATGCGGGTCCATGGACGAGTTAGCGACAACACGACACGCACCACGACACGCACCACGACGGCACAGAGACGTACGAATTGCATGCCAAAGGGGAAGAAGCCGAAACCAAAGTTGATGCCGCCCATGTTGGTGTGCCAGTTGCCGGGTCCGTGAGGACCGAAGTGGGGCATCCCGTACGGCCCAAACGGATTGTCGTGGTACCCGTGGAAGCCCGGCTGAGAGAGTGCATTGCAAAAACACAGGTGAGCGCTCATGTCACACGACACACACACACACACATGACACACACGACACACACGACACGACACACACACACACACACGACACCATCGCACACGCACGAGAGTGAGATGCGTACGCTGGACTGTCGGACGGATTCGCCTCGCTGGCCCCGTGGACGCTCGGGAATGTCCTCGCCCGTTGGCGGCCTCGTCCTGTGTAGTGCAGGTCAGGAACGTACGTCGGGTCAGCAGTCTGTGTGCAATGTGTGCGACGTGTGCGACGCGTGTCGTGTCGTGTTGCGTGTCATGTACCGAGGGTCGACTTTCTCCTTGCCTCGGCCATAGAGGGGCACGAGCTTCTCGCGCGTGATGGCGGCCTTGCAGACGGGACACGACGGCTGGTCCGGATGCAACTCCAGCCACTGCTCGCCCCCACACGTGTGAGTAAGACGAGCTCTTGCTAGAGAGCAGCTGCATCTGCCGCCAGAGATGATGGAATGTGTACCTTGTATATGCAGGGCCAACTTCAGAAGATGCAAGTAGCGGCATCAGGAATGAAGGAAATGCGGCAGAGGGAGAATTGATTATCAATTAGAATTAAAAAAGGAAGAGAGGAGGTACCAGAAGAGGTGGCCACAGAGGGTGACAACAGGATCCTGTGCCGTGTCAAAGCAGATGTTGCATTCGAATGCGGGCGAGGCCGGGGATCCTCCGCTTCCCTCGCTCGTTTTTTCTGTAGATGACGCCGATGTTTCCGATTCCATGCGCGAGTTATGCTGTTTTGGCCCAGATGTGAACCCAAGATACTTGCTCAGCTGCTCTCTTGCCTCCTCTCACTCTCTCTCAGATGTGGGAAACGCTTTGAACGTTAGCAAGATTATCTTTTTCTTTGTTTTGTTGAAGGTGACGTCACCTCCTGCCACGTCTACGCGGCTGTTCTGCGGTTTGGCTGGTGAAGTGCGCAGGTACGTCATCTTCAAAGAAGATGGCGACTCTGGGTCGCACTGCGGCAGCCAAAGACGAACCCTCGTACTGGTCATCATCAAAGTCATTGTGGTGGTGGTTGTAGGCAGAGTCACACTGTATCATCAGTCGTGGCCGATGGGTGTGGGTCGCTTGAGGAAGATGCCGGCGAAGGAAACGCCCAGACACACCAGCAGCGCCACAAAGATCACATTGAAGTCGCCCTACGTAGTAATAAAGAGGTTAGATCTTTGTGTTGTGTGTGTGTGTGTCGTGTGTGTGTGTGTGTGTGTGTGTCGTGTGCATCGTGTGTGGCACGAGTACGTACCATGGAGTCCTTGATGACCTGGGCCAGGTTGGGGACGAGGAAGACCGCTACCAGCGCGCCCAGTTGGATGTACCCAAAGTCTGGGCCGCCGCAAGAGAAGGTTGATCGATGCGTCAGCCCGGAGGGGAGTGCGCACAGAGGAGAAGGCGACGCGAATGGAGATCATGGGACGTACAGAGCCCAAAGTTGACGTAGCCGTAGTAGTCGCCCACGATGATGGGCACCAGCGACAGGTAGGTCCCGAAGCAGAAGCCCACGCTCATCAAGCACACCACGAACACAATCTGCTCACAGACCAAAGAAGAACATCAACACTCACACGACACACACACACCCACACACACACTCACACACTAGATAGAAGGAAAGAGAAACAAGACCTGTGCCGCGGTGGACGGATGTGCAATGCCGTACGAGAGGCCCACGAGGACGGTGAACACCACAAAGTCGAGCAGCAGAGCGAGCGCCAGCAGCTTGTGCCGCGCGAACTTGAACTGTTCACAGCGAGTGCATATTGGCGTGTGCGGTGAGTGCATGCGTGTGCGGTATGCGCGGTGAGTGCGTGTGTGGTGTGTGCGGTGTGAGTGGGGCAAATAAAAATGGAATGAAAGGAATGCAGGACAGCTGGGACGAAACCTTAGTCCAGAGGAAGTCCGAGGCCCAGCCGGACAGGACGTTGGCGATGGTGTTGGCGATGGAGAAGCCCGTGGTAATCTGCACCGCCCAGCCCGCGTGCTCCCCGCCAGTGAAGGTCACCCAGATCTCCTTATTACCTGCTCGATTCTTAGCACGACACGCACACGACACGCACACGCACACGCACACGCACACGCACACGCACACGCACACGCACGTACTGGTGATGATGGCGACGGCGGACCCGATTCCCGAGAAGTAGCCAAAGATGAGGAGCCAAAAGAAGAGGTTGCCCAGCGCGTTGAGGGAGTGAAGCAGCGAGACGGGGCTGTCGGTCTGCCCGGCCTTGAGCGCCTCATCGACCAGCACAGCCTGAGGCACCTCCCCGGCAGGCGCAAACAAATCGCGAGCGAGCTCCTGCTCACTCCAGTCGTCCCCCTGAATGGCTGGCGGACGCGCGATCGTGTGGGTTGGTGTGGTGTCGTTGGTCGTGTCGTGTCGTGTCGTGTCGGTACTGTGGTTGGCTGGGGTGGGCCGCTGGGGATGCTTGGCCTTGGAGTCGGCATCGGGAGGGAGCAGGCAGAGGATGAAGCTCGGCGCGAAGAGGAAGGTCGCAGTGGTGACGGCCAGCGAGCGGAGATAGTACGGCCAGCAGTCGTCCTCCGCGCACCCCAGCACCTCCCTGTCGACTGTCAACCCTCCAGGCCCAGGTCAGACTCTATTGAACCGACTACGCAGCCCATCGCCACTCCCATAGAGAGCCGATCGTACATTCGACGATGCCGTTGGTCAATGCCAGGGAGATGCTCATACAAGCGCCCACCAACGCTACGCCGACGCCTGCAGGTGGTTGCGTGGTCAGCACGATTAGTTTGGCGAGGCGAGAGGGCTGTGGGTGGGTGTTGGTGGTGGGTACCGGGGTAGCCAGGGATGACCTTGAGGCCGGTGGAGAGGGCGCCGAGGAACGATGCTCCGCTCCCGAATCCTATGATTGTGAGACTCGCCACCATTGCCGGATATGTGCCCTATTCGAAGTGTGTGCGCCAGTGAGACACGACACATGACACACACCGCACACGCACGCACGCACGCACGCACGCACAACACACACACACACGACGGAGCTGGGAGCACCTTGTCTGTGAAGGACATGGCCAGGTAGCCAGACGAGGTGAGCACTGCGCCGATGAGACTGGTCAGCATCGCCCCGAACCGGTCGTTGAACAGGCCTGTCGTGTGATGTTGAGAACTGCCCCGAACCGGTTTCATTCGAAGGCCTGGAGGCGACAAGTTAACCGGTCCGTACCGGCGAACATGGTGAAGGAGGTGCCGATGATGCCCACCGACGATAGGAGTGTGATCTGCCCGTTGCTCAGGCCAGTGTCGTTTTGTATGTGCGTAGCGATCGTGTTGAATGCGTTCTACGTTTGAACGCACACACACAGCACACAGCACCAGCGCACACGCACACAGCACACAGAGTACACAGCACACAGAGCACACAGCACACGCGCACGCAGGTGAGACGACAGTGATCGCTTTCCTTGAGAGGGAGGTACTGTGGTGCCGGCCTGGAGAGCGATCACCATGGCTGCCGCCAAGACCAGCGCCCGGATAAAGGTCGTACGTCGGCACCACCACCGCACCTCGCTGCCACGGCCATCATCATCTTCTTCTTCAGCCGGCACCCCTTCTGCGTCATCTAGAGGGGAACGTGAGAGATCAGCCTAGGCCGAGAAAATCAATTCAAAATCTGTGGCCGCGATACCGGAGGCCAAAAGGTGGGCACGGTCCAGTTCGGCAGCGCGCCGCATCTTCCTCGCTGCGCACCTCATTTTGCTGCATGCTCACCCCCCCCCCTCTTTTCTTGCAGGTGGTCCCGCCAACACTACGAAACTACGCGAAACAAGTCGTGCACTGCGCCCAACCACCAATCCCCAATTTCCTTTGAAATTGAATATAAACAGTTTTAAAAATAAATTACAATTTCTATTTTTGCGTTTATATATCTTTGAGTGATATATGATGTGTGTACATAAGATGGAGCTCAGCTTGGGCCTTCAAGAACACTGATCATGAGCCTCCTCCGTCCCCGAGTCAGTCAGCCGGCGGTGGGTGTACGGGTGGCCACCACCTGATCGTCGCCAGCCGCCAGCGGCAATGGGGACAGAGGAGCTGGTTGTCACGCGATCGCCGCCGCAAAGTTGCCGGTGCTGTTGCCTCGCGCCGCGCCCTCGCCAGAGCGGCCTGTGGCTGTCGGCCGCCCTCGCACCACCATCAGTTCGTCGTCGCCATCATCGTTGTTGTTGTTGTTCTGCTCCGGCGTGCGGCGTTGGCTGCGCAGATGGGAGGGCGGCAGGGCCGGGCACGAGTTGAGGAGCATGCTCAAGGGGATCTTGCTGGTCTGCAGCTGGCCCTGGCCCTGCTGGGACTCGGCCTTGAGCTTCTTGCGGTAGCGCAGGCCGCACGCGTTGCAGAGCGTGCCGCGGCCCTCGGGTCCCATGCGCCACTCCGACGTCTTCACCGCGCCGCAGTGCGCGCACACGCGCCCCGTGATCTTCACCCGCGGCTTTCGCTTCTTCTACACAACATGTTTTGTGAGTTTTTATCTTGCGTGTGTTGTGTGTCGTGTGTGTGTGGGTCATGTGGTGTGTCGCGTGTGTCGTGTATGTATAGTGTGTGTGTCGTGTCGTGTCGTGTGTGTCGTGTGTGCGGTCGAGACCTTGGGTGGCGAGGGAGCTTGTTCGACGAACGGATCGTGGGTGGCGGAGAAGGAGGTGAAGCGAGGAGGCGACGAGGCAGGCGACAGCGCCGCAGCCGCGATCGTAGGAATGGTTGAGGAAGTGGAAGACGACGATGTCGAGGAAGAGCTGGTGGAGACCGCCATGGACGAAGAAGAGCGCATCGTGGTGGTGAGCGTCGGGAACTTGAAGGGATAGCTGAACCAGGAAAGCGGCGGCAGCGTCGATGATGACGACGACGATGACCACGACATCGGCGACGACGGCGTCGATTCCCCGCTGGACAGCGGCAGCTGGTCGTCCGAGTCGCTCCCATCACTACCACCCTCATCGCCCAACAGCCTGCGCCTCTTCTTCCTCAATGCACCATCATCTGCATCATCATGGACAGAGACCACTTGGCTCCGCAGGCGGCCGTCGTGAAGCTTGGCCAGGTCCTGGACCAGCCGCTCCAGCGACGCCGCTCCGCCGCCGGTGATGGAGTCAAAGACGTGGTTGCCGTCGCGGGGCGGGAGGCGGTGGAGCGCGGGCGGCGGGCCGTCGCAACTGAGCCGCACCGGCGTCGGGATGCGGGGCTCGATGGGCTGCGACGTCGCGGCAGCGGCGATCACCGCTGGTGCGGGGCGCGCCTTGATGAGCAGAGAGTCCATCGTCGCAGCGAAGTCGGGCGAGTTGAGCGCCTGGTGGAGCGAGGGGAGAGGCGATCGATCTGCCATCATCGTCGCTGCTTCGTGTAGCGGGTGGTGATGGTGTCCGACAGCGGTGTCTGATGGTGGTGGTTGATGAAGATGGGGTCGGGGTTGGTTGAGGAGATTGCGGAGCGGGTCCGGGTGCGGGCGGGTGGGGCTGGTCATCGTCGTTGTCGTCGACTTCGCCGGGTTCAAGAAGGTCAGACTGCACAGAGGCGAGCACTACGGTGAGTCCCGGTTTGGGGAATGAAAGAAGTGATAGAAAGTGAGCGAGAGTTGCGTCAACGTTAAAAAAAGAAACTAGGCGACGCCTCGTTCACATACCTGGGTTGGTGTACGCAACTCTTCGCGTTCTACTGAAAGCTGGAATGGGATGGTTGGCTGACTGCCGAAGGATTGCGGCCGTGCTGCTAAGATAGATGGAAGATGGAAGATGTAGAACTGCTGAATTGAACTGGTGCTTGTGTCTGCTCTCGCGAGTACCTTTTGCTAACTAAAACTCCCTCAACTCAAGACCTTGACAACTGGCCTTCTCTTCTTCTTTCTCAATTCCTTTGGCCGCGAGTGTGTTGGGTTTCTTTGAACAACAGTTCCCCCCAAAGACCAAACTCCTCGCCCGCAGGGTTCTGATTGGGCGCCCGCAGGGCGGAGATCATTGTAAAATAGCGATTGAGCGCTCGTCATTGGTACGCCATCACTTTCCGGAATGGTCATCGGAATTTGTCGACAAAAACATGAAATTGTTTGCTTTGTTTCTTTGAAACTTGAAAAGTGTTTCAAAAATTCAGGTGAATCTCGCCGTCAGTCACCTTTATTTCGAACAGCCAAGCTCACTACCAAAACCAGCTCATGAAGTGAAGAGCAACACAACCCAAAAAGAGAAGGCGAGCGATAGCCCAGTAGCTTTTTTGTCTTACGGCCAAGCCACTACAACTATATCTTTGGAGCTCAGTCACTGCTCTCATTTCTCAGCTTCTCTTGATCACTCAGTTTTGATGTGAACATGATGTTCATGCACGACAACGACCCCTACGGCAGCTTCCCGCTCGAGCCACTACCTTCGGTCCCCGTCGGTAGCGACAAAAACATGGCACCTCCGAGCCCGCCCTCCAGCCCCACGCGCCCCGCCTCCCACTCCACCTCCCTGCCGCTCCTTCCCCTGCGGCCCCTCGACCCCGAGGCCGGCTCGCCCGCCCCGCCCCTGCCCTCCATGATGTTGATGATGCCCACCATCGGCCACCACCCATCGACCACCTCGCCGCCGTTCTCTTCGCACTATGGCCCGCCCTCTCTGCCCTACCCCTGCCCGGCCTCGACCGACTCGTCGCTGCCCTGCCACTGCTCGCCCCACCTCTCCTACACTGCCCACCGCCCTTTCTCGATGGGAACGCCGCCGTGGCGGCTCTGCCCGTCGTCGTCGTCGTCGTCATCGTCGTCGTCGTTGTCTTCAGCCCAGCTCTCGCTGGTCGAGGCACCATCGACCTGTTCGGCTTCATCGCAGACCACGACGGGAGCGAAGACCTCGCCGACTCTGTCGTCGGCGGACAGACGGCTGGCCCCGCAACAACAGCCACAGCGATCCGAGCGACGACCGCCTCAGTACAACCACCAGCGCCACACGAGCTACACGCCGACGGTTGTGGCCGGGGTCCACGGGCCGACGGTCCACCTGCAGGCCACGCCCACGTCCACTTCGTCAGCCTTTGGCCACCTGACAGCCCCCGTACAACACCACCATCATCACTTGTCACACCTCCCCGCGCCGTTTACCTCACCGTCGGCCCAGTCGTCTTTGTCATCGTCGCCGACACTGGCATCGCCGACCCCAGCCTCGTCGCCAGTGCGCGAGCTCAAGTTCAAGTATCACATGTCACTGTCGCCTTCTCTGCATACTTTGGGCTCTCCCACACAGCTCAGCCCCGGAGAATCCAAGGTAATCACGACGACACACCGACAGACAACACACGGCACACATGACACACACGACACATGCAACTCACCGCACGTGCGCAACAGAAGAGAACACGATCAAGGATCACGGGGAGAAAGTGTGCGCACTGCGGCTCGCAGAAGACGTCGGAGTGGCGCATGGGACCCGAGGGCCGCGGCACGCTCTGCAACGCGTGCGGCCTGCGCTACCGCAAGAAGCTCAAGGCCAGCCTGCCGCCCAAGGCTGCTGCTTCTTCGGCTCCCAATCCCATCAGCCTGCTCCTCAACTCCGACGTCGGCGACACCACCGGTGAGGTAGACGATTGATTTTGATTGGTTGCACTGCAACACCTAAAGGTCAGCACAACCAACGCACACTTATTTGACGGCGAAGGCGATGCCGAACAAGGCAAGGAGGAGGGTGACGTTGGTGCCCGGGCGGATGTAGAGCTTGGCCTGGCCCAGCTGGGGCTGGTAGGTGATGTCGACCAGGCGGGGCTGGACGACGTATGACCTTGTCATCTGGTGGTACTGGATAAGGGTGACCGTCGACAATCCACCAACCGCCGTTGCTGCAGTCCACCACAACCCAATCAGCGACCAGAGATTCGTGGTGTGTGGTCGTGTGTGTGTGTGTGTGTGTCGTGTGTGTCGTGTGTGTCGAGTGTGTGTCTACCGATGTTCCAGCCGACTGCTGGGGCAAATGTGGCTCGGGCAATGACGGTCCCTTTGTCGGCGATCAGCCTGGAGGTGTGGTGTTGTGTTTTTGGGAGTCAGTCCCCAGTCCGCGCGTGAGTGCTCTCTGGATGGGTCGTCGTACTTGTTGTGGGGCATATTGGAGATGGTGAGACTGAAGCCGTCCGGTCCTTCCATGACGGTCTGGTGCTGGGTGCGCAGCTGGTACAGCTCCGGGCCATTCTGTGTCGTTCGGGAGTGTCAGTCGCACAGCAGTGGCGCGAGACCACAAAGCCACCAGCGGTGCGGAACACGCGTACGGGGATGTGGAACTTGATCGCGCCCCTATCGCTGTACATAACCTCTAAAGTCTTCGTGCCCGAGTACAGATAGACATTGCCTGCGTGTCGTGTGTGCGTCGTGTGTGTCGCGTCGCGCGTGAGACACTACACAGAGGCAGAGACTTGTAAATTAGGGGCGCCGTACCGGTGGGGATCTGGTAGTGCGTCAGGGCTGGAAGCAGAGGCGCCAGCTTGAAGGCGTCCTCGGTGGGGAGGCCCGTCACGCCCTTCAGCGACAGTCGGGTGATGCCCGAGCAGCGCTTGGCTAGCGCCGTCAGCCCGCTCAGACTGACCGCACCACCGAAGTTCACCTGTACACCACATCGCTTTAGTCGCGTGTGCGGTGTGTGTGGTGTGTGTCGTGTGTGTCGCGTGTGCAGTGTGTTACCGATATGAGCTGGGAGGGGAGATGCTCGAGGGCGGCGCTGGTGACTGCAGCGGCACCGCTGTACTCGAGCGCCGTGAGCGCGGGCAGCCGCGCAACCTCCGCGATCACCGCGTCGTCGACCTCGGGAATCTGAGAAATGTTGAGCGTCGCCAGGCGGCTCCAACGACCGTTCTTCTCCTTCGCAACCTCGTCGTCTTCCTGCGCCGCAGCCTCTGCTGACGTGTCCGCCTCTGTCGACACATTTGCTGACGTGTCCGCCTCGCCGGCGGCGGCTGCGGGCTTGGTGGCGCGGCCGTCGAAGCTGGCGAGTAGGGCTTCCTTGGTCACGGCCAAGCCCGGGAGGCGCAGCGTCTCGAGCGCGTGGGTGTGGCGGGGCAGCGAGGCGAGCTTGAGCAGCAGCGCGGAGCTAAACTGCGCAGGGCAGCCCTTGAGCGAGAACTCGCGCAGCGGGACTGGGTGGTGGTCGAGCCAGGCCAACATCGTCTCCTCCGTGACCGTTTCGTTCGCCCTGTGGCATTAAAAGTCATTATTTTCATAAATAAGCAATAAAATAATAGAAATAAGAATTCACAATAATAATACAGATTGGATTAGAGGACGTACTCGAGAACCAGCGTGTGGATCGCGGGAGAGGCCCACGCGATGCCGCGGAAGATCGGGTCGGTGAGGACGCGCTGACAATGGCGAAAGTGGAGTGCATCGACATTCGCCTGTGTCCGCACCACACTCAGTGATACGCTACCCGTACGTGCGTGTGCGGTAATGCGTGTGCGTGTGCGAGCGAGAGGAACGAAGGAAACCGAAGAGAGAGTGGGCGATCGCGTGTGCGTACCAGTTTGCCAGACACGAGGTTGTTAAAGGCGGGACTCGCCTCGACGACGTGCCACAACAGGGCCAGAGAAAGATCTGCGTTCCAGCAAGAGCGCTCATGAGCGTTGTTTTTGAGGTGTTTTCGACACACCACGCAACAGCTTCGAAGCTGAAGGCTGGCAGCGATGAGTGCCGGTAAGCGTACCGAACCACTTGTACGCCTTCGGATCGGGATTGACGACATGCGCGATCATCTTGTCGACGAAATCGTAGGCTGCGTCGTCATTGGCCCTAGAGAGAGATCCACACCACCTTTTTAGCTCCAGTACTCAGAGGCAACACTCGCGAACACGCAACACGACACACACGACACACGCAAACGCGTATCAAGGGCATGGAAAGTGTAGAGGCTTACCTGAAGGAAAGAGCGTTTTCGTACATGCCGCCCACTTCTGCCAGGGTCTGCCTCGTTGCCTCGTCTACCTCGCTCACGTCTAAACACACCCGATACACACCGCACACAACACGCACGGCACACGGCACACGGCAAGGGTGTCAACAGGGTAATCGCGCACACGGCTTGGGCCTTCAGAGGAGCGAGCCGCCACGCACTGTTGTCCACAAGTCTTAGGTAGGTGCTGGTGATGATGAGCTCGGCCAACATCACCAGCGCCTCGTAGTAGGTGGGTTCGATCGCCACCGCCTTCCTAAGGCACTCCTCTGCAGCCGCGACTGCATTGCTGTTTGTGATGCGCGTGCATGCGCGTGAGCCCAGCAACGAAAGTGCTCTTTCGCTTCACTGTAGAGCTCTAACAACGAAGAAGGTGGGGCGAGGGACATACCTGGTAAGCCCGCCCTTGTCCTTGTACACCTTTGCCAATTGCAAATAGGCCAAGGCCGTCTTCGGCTGCACAAATAGGAACAATTTGTTAACAAAACAAAATAGTAGTAATAGTTCAAAAACAAAGCCATTAATGCGCGTGCGGTGCGTGAGTGTCGTCGTGTGTTGTGTGAGCTTACCTCAACCTCGATGGCGTGCTTGTAAGTGGCAATCGCATCCGCCCATTGTTGGCGTCTGGCGTGAATGTTGCCCACGCCGATAATGCATCTGGACAGACCATAATGAATGGGTGAAATAGACCACCAGCGCGCATGTCGCGTGCGTGCGTGCGTGCGTGCGTGCGTGCGTGCGTGAGATGTACTTTGTATTGTTCGGCTGGATGTTGAGGGCTGTCTGATAGGCGATGAGGGCATTGGACAGGATCAACGAAACCGCGTCTCTGTCCGAGGAGCTGCGCATTGAAGTGACAGTTGAGACAACAGCGAACTTGAAGAAGAACAATCACCAAACTAAAGAGAGGGGGGGGGAGATACGACGTACTTGTTCGCCTGAGCAACAAGCATGTCGCCCAGCAGGATGATAGTGTCGACGTTGAGGAACGGCATCTTACGCGAAGCGATCTTCATTGTTTGCAAGAGAATATGTGGGCATTAGAGTGCAGTGGGAAGAAGTGAAAAGAAATGATTGTAAGGTCAGTAAAGTCACTAACCTGGAACTTGCCCATGCCCTGGATGAGCAGGCGCGTTTGATCGTAGCCCTTCTCTTCCAGTCCCTGGTAGAACATGGCACTGGCCTCGGCGATATCTGTCGCCAAGTCCGATGATGGGTGAGAGATTGATGGTTGTCTCTCCAGACATTGCAAATTGGGGGTGTGTGTGTGGTGTGTGTGTCGTATGTTTGTGTGTGTCGTGTGTGTGTCGTGTGTGTGTCGTGTGTCGTGTGTCGTGTGTGTGTATGTGGTGTGTGGTGTGTGGTGTGTGGTGTGTGTTACCGATCAGGTTCATGTGCTTCACGGTGGCGTGCAGCGCGGTCATGTCCGACAGGAGGAACTTAAAGTTCGGTACCCACTCGCCCCAGCTCATTTTTGCGTTGTCCTGGATTGCCCTGGCAAAGTCCTACAATGACAGACGGAACCATCCAAAGGGGTCAGCGGCTGTGTGTGCGGTGGTGCGTGTGCGGTGTGCCAAGTGAAAATTCTTTCTCACCTTGGCGGCCTCCTCGGTGAGCGGTATGGTGTTGGGCGATAGCGCTCGCAACCGGTCGAAGAACTTGATGATGTCCAAGCTCTGGCGGAGATCATAGCCCGCTACCAGCTCGTGCGCCAGCAGACAGTTCTTTACACAACAAGAGAACAATCACACACGCCACACGCACACGCACACATTTACATTAGCAAGAACGACGCCTAGGCGTTAGGGTGAAGACGGAGCAGCATACCGAGAATTTCTTGATAAGGGATCGCTTGAGAGTGCGCCAGTAGTAGTTGGAGTTACGGTGGCGACCCAGCAGCATGTTGAGGTGCTTCACCGCCGCCATCTTCTGGGGATCCTCGGTGGGGAGGCCCATCGCCCGCGTCTTCTTCCTGAACTTCTCGGCGATCTGCTTCCTGACAATGCGCGCCACCATCTGTTCGAAGCCAAAAATATGTTAGCACGCCCAATCAATCTGCCACCGCACACGCACACACGCACACACGCACACACGCACACACGCACACACGCACACACGCACACACGCACAAACACAGGAGGGGCAGGCATGCCTCGATCAGGGTGGTCTGCTGCAGCTTCGGGTTGACCAACTGGCGGATCTTCCCGAGGTGACGGACGTTCACGCCAGCCTGGCAATGATCAAGGTAAGCGCACAAAAGAATGTGGGCGGAATGCGGAATTCGAAGAACGGTGGGTTGGTTGAGCACCGAATGGAGCACTTCGATGAGGTCCAGGTGGGTCTTGCCCTTGTCTGCACTTTCCTGGAGCTCGTTGAGCCTGGCCGCGACTTGGGGAATCACCTCCTGATTGCATCGTTACGAACCACGGTTTGAATCGCGTGCGGTGGTGCGTGTGCGGTCGCTCGTGTGCGTGTGCGGTGGTGCGTGTGGTATTACCTTGAATAGCCGCTCTGTGGCTTCCGTGACTTGCAAGTTGTAGAGATCCTTCTTACTGTCGGCCCGAGCCCAAATGGTGTAGGCATCTGGCGTGATGGTTAGCAGTCGCGGATCGAGCTTGCTATATTACGCTGGTGCTCCACGTACCGGATGACAGCGGAACCTTGTTCGATTTGACGAGCTCCGGCCGCAGCAGGTTGTACAGAATGATGCCCTTACGCCCCACACTAGCGTGTCACCGATCCACCGCGTAAGTAGGGAAACACCACAAACCGAGCGAGAAAAGTGATTGGAAGGTGGGCTCTTCTTGGTATGTGTTGGGGCACGCACTTGGCAGGGTCTGGGCGCTCGGGAGGGAACGTGCGGGCAAAGTCCTGTGTGAACGGAGAGCAGATGAGTACCACGTGTGGCATTCATTGTACAGAAAAGTAGGAATGTGTGACTCCGCGCCGTACCACAACGTAGTAGCGATCGTCGGTGCCCTTGTGCGCCTCAATGTCCACAGGTCCGTAGATCTTCTTGCCCAGTCCTTCGGGCGTCCCCACGTAGTGGCCCTACACCACGCATGTGCCATCAAGAATGTCAATCATGTTGCAATGGAATGCGCGCCTAATCGAAGAATTCCTGCGCGTTTTATGCGCGTGAAGGCATAGGGGACGGCGTACGCGCAGGTGCATCTTGCGGGCGGCCTGCTTCATCATCGCTTTGAGCGTCGGGTCCTCGCAGTGGATGGTGACGCCGGCGTCGCACGAGCCGTATCGGAGGGTCCCGGCGTTGATGGGCAGGATGGTGATGGCAATCAGCCGGAAGCCCAAATAGTCAATCACTGTGTTGGATTCGTTCATATTAGCATGAATCGTGTGTCGTGCGCCGTGTGTCGTGTGTGCCGTGCGATGCGTGCAGATTAAAATGCAGGCAGTGAGTGCGTACGGGCCATGAGAGGAACGTGAAGGCCAGGAATCTGGCAACTGTAGTAGTGGATCAAACCCTTCAGATCGTGCGAGGCCGCCTTCCTGTAAAGTCCATGCGGTGGCGTCAGTGCGCCACTCCACGCCCAGCCAAGAGGGCAAGGGACACAAGGCAAGGTGTGACGCACATGGCGTATTCATCGCCACCGTAGATGCCGAAGATGTCGGTGGCGAATTTGAAGAAGATGCCCTGCACGATGTACTTCTCGCCGCCAGCTTGTCCACCCACCGCGATGGGCTTGATCGTCTTCTTCGACTCTGCCGCATCCCAAGGTTAACTCCTTCAGTCGCGTGCATGTGCGTGTGCGGTGTGTGCGGTAGTGCGTGCGATGACAAGTACCATGTAGGCCCAGTTCGGAGATGATGATCTGGCCGAACGGAGGGAGAACACGTTTTCCGTTGGTTAGGGATTATTGTGTGTCTGTCTGTCATATGAGGGAGAGTGTACACACCTTGCCATAGGTCTCAGCCGCAAACACGAAGTCGTGCGCCAGGCGGGCCATCTCGGCGAACTTATTTGCCGACGGCTCCAAGCTCAACAGTCGCTGTACACGCGGAGAGCAGAGAAAGGTGAGCGCCGTGTGCGCGATATTCACGTGCGTTCTGCCTGATTGTGCGTGTGCGGTGATGCGTGAATGTACCTGAAACTGCTCGTTCCAGTTCTTTGTTTGGCATCTTTGCCTGATCACCGGTTGATCCTCTTCGTCTTCGCTGTCGCTGTCGCTGTCGTCTTCGCTTTCGCCCCCCACGGCTTCCGGCGCGCCACTGTATCGAATCGGAAACAGAAAAATGCCCGCGTGAGCCCTTGGCACTGCCACACCACGCCGAAGACGCCCAAGGGACGAGCCAACAGTTCGTACGCTTGGTCGGCGTAGGCGTAGACCCCTTGAGCTGTCCCGCTGGCCTGCTCCACCTCCGAAGAACCGTAGACCGCAGCTGCCCATGCGATCGCATCACGACGAGGCGTGTCTCGCAAATGAGCATTGGGCGGTCATCATCACCTTCATCACGGCGGCGCTACAAAGGTGTACCCATAGTGTCGGCCGAGTTGTCCATCGCTTGCGCGTACGTCAATCGGCTGCTGCGCGTATTCGAGATCGCAGTTTTAGTGTTTGATGTGGGTTTGTTTGTTTGTTTGTTTGCTTCTGCAGAGCTTCAACAAAGGCAAGAAGGCCGGCAGGAGAAGGTACCTCTCAATGTCGACGTTGAAGGTCTCGTAGGGAGTCATGTAGGGCTGCTCCTCCTCACCTGAAGGCGGAAAGATACGGTTCGCAGTCAGCCAAGCACAGCATAGCAACACCTCTAGCAAGGCACGGTTTTGGGGGGGGGGTGAGTGGTTGGTGGCGTGTGCTACCATGATCGTCGTGGGGCAGCGCTCCGGCAGTGTCCCACGCACCACTGCACACAACAATGGAATTAGAATAAAATGAGAAGTAGAGCACACGACGTGAAAAAAAGAGCGAAGGCGAAGGCGTGCACTGACCTGGCCTGGTCGGCCTCCTCCGCCATTGTTGAGGTTTGGTCCACCGCGAACTCCACGTCCGTGCTGTCGACCACGTAACTCATCTTGACTTCGTCTGTTCAGTGGCAGAAAACGAAACGGAGGCAAACGAAGGCAGCACGCTTTGCTCCGTGTTGGGTGAAGACGTAAATAAATCGCAGAAAGTATTGGAAATAAACAGCACCAACCAAAACTGAGAAGTGGAACATTACGAACCAATGGGAGGAAAATTGACCGGCGATTTTTTTTTCTTTCTTCATATCAAGAAAATCAAAAGAAAAAGATGGAGAGCAGCAAAGCAGATGATGCTGATTACGTGACGCTCGTACTCGCCAGCGGCGGTAGTGAATCCGCTGAGTTTCTTTGCCCGCGCCAGTTCCTCCACCATTCCGTACGATTATCCTTATTTTTAAGATTATTATTATATTATTTGTATTAATGGGTTAATTATAATTAAATGGGTTCATGTGCAGGAGAGCGAGTACCTGCGGCAGCTGGTCTCTGCGGCGTGGGCCGAGGGCCAGCGCTCGCGCATCGAAATCAAGTACGACTGCACCCCGGACAACTTCGAGTCCATCCTCCGCTTCGCCTTCGGCCACCGACGCAAGGCCAAAGTCTACGACCAGCACCGCCACCACCACTCCACTGGCAGTGCCAGCCACGTCGACCCCGTCGAAGTCGGCGACGCCGACGCTGCTGCAACCGACGCCGACGCCGTCGACGCCATCTTCGCGCAACCAGCGGGCCGCACGGACTGGGCGGCGCTCGCACACGAGGAGGACAAGAAGCCCAGGGCCACTGCGCCGGCACAATCTACAGCGAGCCTCGGTCAAGGCGGTAATGACGACGGCGACGGCGACCTCGAACCATTCGCGCTCGACGAAGGTGACGACGATGGTCGCCAGGAGGTGGAAGACGATGCGTGGGTGGAGGAGCTGATCTCGCGCGAGAATGCGGTGTCGCTCTACGGCGACGCGCTGTTCTTTCAGCTGCCGGAGCTGGCGGCGGCTTGCGAGGCGTTCGTGGCGCGGCACGTGGTGGGCTATCACAACGCGTGCCAGTACTGGATCGTGAGCGCCCAGGCCGGCCTCCACTCGCTCGAGCACCACTGCCGTGCCATCTTCCAGGACCACTTTTCCAAGGTCTGTTCGAACGACACACACACACACACACAACGCATGGCACACGCGTGCATGATACTGACGTGTGGTGTGTCGACAGATTGTCAAGCACGACGATTTTCTGCAGCTGCCGAAGGAGCTGCTGCTGCAGGCCGTGCGGTCGCCCTGCCTCAAGGCCGAGTCCGAGGAGCAGATCTGGGACGCCGTCCTGCGCTGGGGCCGGCACCAATGCGCCGACGACGCGGCCGACGACGACGATGAAAGCGAAGAGGACGACACCACTGTCGACAAGAAGAACAGAGACAAGGGCAAGGAGAAGGTGGGCGTAAAGAGAAACGAAAAGGAAAAGAAGAAGGAAAAGAAGACTACGATGGCCGGTCGGCCGGCTGCGCGTTGGGAGCGCGGCGTGAACGTGGCCGAAGACGGCGAGGCGGAGGAGGCGGCGCGCAAGGCAAGGGCCGAGCGCGAGAAAGACGAAGAGCAGAGGATCAGTCACGCGCTCAAGACCCGCGTCCTGCCCGAGTTCATCCCCTTCATCCGCTACCCGCTCATGAACTACGCCTTTCTCTGCGGTGCGTGCGGTGGCGCACGTGTGTGTCGTGTGTGTCGTGTGTGTCGTGTGTGTCGTGTGTGTCGTGTGCGACTGACGTCAAGATTTCGCTCTAGAACGAGTGGCGCCGAGCGGTCTGGTGCCGCACGAGCTGTTGGACGAGGCCTACCAGTTCCTGCTCTACCAGGCCAACGGGCTCTCCGGCGGGTTCAAGGGAACCGACAACGGCAAGCGACCGCCCTCCTTCCGCGTCCACGCCCGGACCCCCAAAGTGGTGCGTGCCATTTGATCGTGTGCGGTGCGTTGTGCGGTTGTGTGCGTGGGCTGACGTCAGATGGAATGCGTGTGGAATTTGGGGTGGGTGCAGAGGTTGGCGGAGGTGCACACGGCCACGGCGCGCGGCGGGTCGGTGCGGTCGGCCAATCGGGAGATCGTGGCCGAGGTCTTCCGGTGGCTCTTCGACGCGCGGCCGCCGCACGCCTCGCTCGTGGCCCTCCAGCACAGCGTCGAGCACCTCCTGAGCGCCAAGCCAGTGGGCCGCATGTTCCCCTGGATCACGGCCGAGCTCGTCGTCACTCATCTCGAGTCCATCGGCTTCGTATCGGCATCTGAGCCGACAGCGGCGGTGGCGGCGGCCAACCCGCAGCCGCGGGGCGGCGTACAGCCGAAGAAGCAGAAGAAGCCGCGGCGCGCGGTGGTGTACAACATCCAGCGCGACGAGGAGCCGCCGCAGGTGTCGCACACCTCGCGCGCCTTCAGCGTCATCGTCGAAGACATTCTGCTGTGGCTCCGGTACTTGCATTCACCGCACACACCGCACACACCGCACACACCGCACACACCGCACACACCGCACACACCGCACACACCGCACACACCGCACACACCGCACACACCGCACACGATGCTAACGGCATGAGCTGAGTGCAGGGACCACCCGTCGCGTCCGGGCCACATGGATGCGCTGCTGCGCCAGGTCAAGTACTACCTGGGCCGCAAGAAGGTGAAGAACGTGTTCATGACCGACGCGCAGAAGGTGGTCCACCTGCTGGTCCACGATCGGGTGGTGATGCAGCGCCGCTTGGACGCGGACGAGGCCGAGCGCCGCCGACGTGGCGGCGGGCGCTACCAGCAGTACGCCCAGGAGCAGCAGGGCCAGGTGATGCTCAACGCGTGCCGCGATTCCGTATTCGCGTGCGCCGCGTGCGGCCGGGCCTTTGTCTTCGACGCCCAGAAGTCCAAGGAGTTCTATCGACGCAGGCTCCACGTGCCCACCCGCTGCCCGGCCTGCCCAAAGCCCGAGCCTTTGCCGAGTCAGCTGGCGGCGCAGTCGCAGCGGTCGCGGCCTGCGGCGCCGCGTCAGGGCCGGCGGGGCGACTTTCTGCGCGGGCGCTACCACCAGGCCACGCTCATCGACCGCCTCGTCAACAACATCTATTGATCGATGATGGTACATAAGGCTACACAAAAAGTTTATGAGGAAATGGGGCGCGGGTGCACGGTCATGCGCATCCCGTAGCGCGCTCGCAGCGTGGTGGCGAACTCGGCCTCGGCCAGGTGGCCCGGCACCAGCTGCAACCGGAACCTCTGGCCCACCATCGCCGCCACTACATCGTCGTATGTGCGCGTGCGTGCGTGCGTGAGTGCGTGCGGTGGGGCGTGTGTAAACCTGGGCCTGACTTGAAAGCTCCCACGACGTACCCATCTTGATCTCCTTGCGCGCCATCTCTTCACCGATGCACGAGCGGGGACCGGCGCCGAAGGGCACAAAGGTCATCGGGGCCGGCCACTTGCCCTCCTCCACCTTCCACTGCTCCCGGTCCGGGTTGAACGTTTCTGCCCGACAATGATAATGATAATAATTATTATTATTCTTAGTCTTATTCTTATTCTTCCACCGAAAAGCCTTTCCTTTTCGGTGGAAGATGGGCGTACCGGGGTCGCTCCAGTTGTCCGGATGGTGCATCACGATGTAGGGCGACCAGGCCGCCTTGGTGCCCTTGGGCAGGAACCAGTCCTTGCCCTCTGTTTGTTTGTTTCATGAACGGTTTAAAATCGTGGCCCCGCCGGCATAAGGTGGGCGGTTGCATCGTACGGTGGTGGATGGTGATGTCCCTGGTCACCTCCCTGCCGAGGCTGGGCGCCGATGGCTTCAATCTGAGCGTCTCCTTCATCAACTGCACATACATACACAAATGCAAATATATAAGTATTCACATTTACAAATAAAGAAGACAAAAAAACACTAATAACGTACCTTGTCCAGGAAGGTGAGCTGAGACAAGTCCTGGAAGGTGGGTGTGCGACCCGCCAGGACCTGGTCCAGCTCCGCGTGGAACCTGGCCTCGACGTCACTGTTCTGAGAGATGTAGTAGAAGAGCCACGTCAGCTGGTTCATGGTGGTGTCGTGGCCTGCGAACATGAACGTCATCATCTGCCGACCACACCACATCGAGTCGTGTGGGGAGTTAGCTTGCAACGTGAAATTGATTAATAAAATATTATTAATAATTTTAAGAATATTAATTATAAATTATAAATTAAAGTTTGGGACCCAACCTGGCGGATGATTTCGTCGTCGTCAACCCATTGGCCTTCGGGCTTCTGGCTCTCGCGCAGCATGCACGCCAAAATGTCCCGCTCGTCATCGCGCACTCCGCTCTCTCTGCGCTCGACCACGATGCGTCGGAATGTGGTCTGCAGCAGCTCCATCTGCTTGAAGTACTTTCGCTCGGCTGACGCGTACAACAGATCAGTGATTACCACTTCATACGACACACGACACACACGACACACACGACACACGACACGGACCTGGAGTGCGCCAGATCTTCCAGATGGGAAACAGGGCAAGCCAGCGATTCTGGTAGAGGTGCCGCAGACAATCGTCGTAGGCCTACCACGCACGGCACACACCGGTGAGCCGAGAGAGCGTCTTTGATTGTTCACTGCGTTCGATTGAAGGGCGAGGGGGAGCCGCCGGCACCTTGGGACTGTCGGGGTTCGTCTGCGTGCCAAAGTCGAAGCCGAGACACAGCTGGCCTGTGGGCCAACACTACAAATGTGAGCCACAAGTGTGCCTGTTTTTGGCGGGGGTGCCGTCTGTGGATCGCTCACCGATGACGTCGAAGGTGAGCCGCTGGAACTCGTCTTGCACGTCGAGGGGCTCGCCCGACCTCGCATGAGCGCCCAGGGCCTCGCACAGAATCTCCGCTCGGTTCGCCACCCTATTCATCAACTGTCACGCACACATTCATCATCCACCAGCATAGTCATCTTCATCAATCATCATCATCATCCATCATCCATCGTCCATCGTCCATCATAGCAAGGTGAGTGGTTGGTACCAGGTTGAGGTTGGACTTGTGGAACGCCGGACCGACCAGCTTCCTGCTCCTCCTGTGGCCATCGCCATTGAACTGGAGCACCAGTCCTGTAGGGCAGGGTCCGATTGTGGTCAGCGAGGCTGCGCTGGAAATTGAACGCAGGGCCGAGCCTGACGCACCCGAGGCGATGTCGTGGAAGATGTCGTTGAGGTCCTTCTCGCGGTCGAATGTCATGTAGTCCTGGTCCAGCACCTGCTTGAGCACCTCGGGACTTCCGAGCACAACGCTGACGGCCATAAAACCGAGAAAGTGGGTGGTGAGCGTCTGGTCTCTACGCGCTGCAGTGTCAAGGGCGAGGGTGGGATCAACGCACTAGGGCTTCATGCCGAGCCAGAACGTGTAGACGGGGCCATAGAGGAGCGAGTGCTGCCTCAGCAGCTCGTGGAACGCTTCGACGGGGTGCACTGCAGAGGTGATGACACCAGCAAAAAAAAGGAATAAAAATAAAGTCTTAAAAGGAGGGAAAAAAAAGAGGGGGAGCAGGCGTACGAAGATGAGCGCTGCCGATGATGGGAAAGGGGACTGGCCCAGCTGAAGGCAAGGTCCGCCACTTGTAGCGCAGGTACACCTGCAACACGCCCCCCCCCCGAAACGAAAATGATGTTGGCCAGTTGTGGCTTGGCGTTGCTTTCCGTGTGTGAGCAGCGTACATAGTGCAGGAGGATCGCCAGCACAGCCACGCCCAGACTGAGCAGCCACAGTGGTGCCATGGCCCAAAGAAGAAAAACGACCTTTTTATGTCTTTGTTTTATTCTTTTTTCGTGTCACACCCAAATTGACTGGGGGACAAATAACACTATCTGACGATCATAACCGGGCAATGGGCGTTCTGGACCACGTACTCGGACACCGAACCGAGAACCAGCCTGCACGCGAAGAGTTTGCCGTCAGCCGCCACACACACACATCACACACAGCACACACACACACACACATCACACAGCACAACGAGCAACAACAACACGTCCACACGTTGTGACAATGTACCTTGACACGATGCCCAGGCCGCGGGTGCCCATGACTACAAGATCGACGTTGCCCAGCTTCTCCAGTTCCTCGCAGATGGCCTCCCTCGCAGAGTGGGCTTCCTTGTTCTCATACGTGAATCGCTCCTGCACCGCACCGGCCACCACACTGGATTAGCGCACGCGCAAACCGCACACGCACGACCGCACACGCGCACGCACACCACAGAGAAGACACGGCCGCGAAGTACCTTGGGAGCTTCGTCGGCCAGGTTCTCGAATTCATCGTGCGCCTTCTGCGCCTTCTCTCGCTCGTTCACGTCGTTCATGTGCCGCAGCTCGTGTTCCATCGGGTTCACCATCGACAACACGTCCAACACTCCACCTTGACCAACAAGTTCAACATTTTTATGCTTATTTAGAATTATATATTCACCATTTATTAATTATTATTTATATTCACTATTCATTATTTATGCAATCTATACAAGATGATTTGTGGATGTACCTTCGGAGGAGGGCTTGAGGGGTTGCCCGTCGGGTCCGCGGGGTTCGAAGACTTCGCTCACGTGCAGCACCACCATCTCGCCGATGTTCTCGTCCACCAGCCTCTGTCCAGCCTTCAGTGCGCGCTTCGCTCCGTCCGACCCGTCCCAGCAGACAACCACTTTCTTCATCTTCTGCTTCAATGTTCCTTCAATCTTTGTTTAGTTCTGGTGCAATGGCTTCTCTGCCATGTGCGGCTGTGTGGGTGCCGCGGGGAGAAAACTTGATTGTTTCTCGATGAAATCGCAACGAATTACCACTCAATTATCATTTTGCGTAGTAAAAAAAACGATAGATGCATGTGCTGCACAGATGGAAGCTCGATCGGGACCTGCCCGGCCCTGAGGAGGTCCTACATGGACAGGAGGCGAGGAAGAAATGGCTGAGCCGCTGGTCGTGCTCGTGCCAACTCGCGGCAGCCGATTCGAACACACCAGGACAGAATCTGGTGGTATTCATCTACTCTGAGGCCGACGAGGCCCTACGTCGTGGCTTCCCCTTCGCTGCTGATCTGGCCCAGCCACTCGCAGATGATGATCATCATCAATCGACGACGACTCTCCTGCTGCGGGGCCCGCTGCGCCAAGAGGACGCCCAACGACGTCAGACCGAAGAGCAGCAGCTGCACCAGCTCCTCCTGCGACACGTTCAACATCATCGCTCGGCCCTCGAGAAAGATGACGAGGTGAAGGTGTGCTACGCGCGCAAGGTGTATCGCTTTCCACTTCTTCCACAGCGACAGCAACGTACAGACGAGGCCGACGGCGACGTGGTGGTGTTCGTGCGGGAGGACCACGAGATCGTGCCGCACGGCCAAGTGTGGGAGGGCTCGGTCGAGATGGCCCGCTGGATCTGCGCTCACTACCACGAGCGCTTCAGAACCGGCAGTGGTCTAGTGCGTCCGCGCGTTCTCGAGCTGGGCAGCGGCTGCGGCCTGCCGGGCCTCGTTCTGGCTGCGCTCGGCGCTCAGGTTCGCCGCACACGCACGACCGCACACGCACACGCACGACCGCACACGCACCACCGCACGACCGCACCCGCACACGCAGCATTGATTACTAATCAGAGCTGTGACCGCTTTGGCTCCAGGTCACTCTAAGCGATCGATCGGAGGGCGCGCTGAACAATCTCGTACACAACGTCGGCGTCAACATGTCTGCGTTCACAGGTTTGTCCGTCTGGAAATGTCCACCGCTTTGCACCTTTTCTTTCGTACAAACTGACCGCACGTCACGCACACACAGGCTCGTCCCCGCCCGCGGTAGTGCACCTGGACTGGGCCGAGCCCGGAACCATGCGGCCGGTGTGGCCGCCGCAGGCGGTGGTCGGGTCGTCGTCGACCGACCCGCGCGGGTTCGACTTCATTGTGGGCACCGAGGTGGTCTACAGCGAGGAGGGTGCCGAGCACCTCATCAACACCGTCAAGGCCTGGCTTCGCAACCACTGCGGCGACAACCACGCGGCCCGCCCATCGTTCTATCTTCTCCAGAACCCGCTGCGCGCGGGGCTCAAGCACTTTGTAGGCCTCCTCGCCGGCGCCGACCGACAGCTGGCCGACGACAAGCAGGAGCTGAGACGCGGACTTGCCCTCGAAGAACTGGACAGCGAGCACCGCCCGCCGCCATTGCCAGCGGCAGGACCACCACTCGCGTACGAGCCGAGCGAAACGGAGCAGCTGCGGTTGTATAGGGTCACCACTCGGGCCTGAGCCCTCCAAGTACATGGCTCAACCCATCACCGCTCGCTGGCCTGGTCGATTCGCTGTTCTTCCTCGTCCTCGGGACCCGCACGGCCGATCCCTGTGAAGTGAGCGCAACAAGCCCAACATCAGAGCGTTCACACATAAGCCGGCCCGCGTGCGCGTGCGTGCGGTCGTGAGCGCGTGTGCGTGTGCGGTGCGTACCGTTGGCGTCGAGCACCGCGTAGGGGTGCACTCGTGACCCCAGCATGAAGGTGAGCAGCGCGGCGAGGACCGCGCCGACCATCGGACCCACGATGAAGATCCACACCTCGCGCAGGGGCTTGCCGCCCGCCAGCAGCGCCGGCGCCAGCGAACGGAACGGGTCCATCGACGCTCCGCCCAGCGGCCTGTCATCAACCTTGATCAGCAACCGCACTCACCACACGACACGACACACGACACACACCACACGACGATGATGAGGACGTACCCGCCAACGATGCCGAGAGCGGTGACGATGACGCCGACGGCGATGGCACCGTTGGCTCCGACCACCTTGGCGCGCTCCGCCACGTTGAGGTAGACGAAGTTCATCAGCGCCGAGAAGACGATCTCCATGGCGAGGCCGGCCTCGATGCTCACGCCGTCGGGCAGCGTGGCGCCCACGTCGCCCTCCTTCCCCAGAAAGCCCATCACCAGCAGACCCGCCATCATCGCTCCTGTGCGCCAGTACAGTCTCAGTCGACACGACACGACACGACACGACACGACACGACACGACACGACACGACACGACACGACCAACGACACGACACGACACGCACACAACGATGACTGGACGCACCGATGAACTGGGCGGGCAGATAGTAGAGGAGGCGCCACCACTCGAAGACGCGGCGCAGGGAGAAGGCGAGGGAGGTGGACGGGTTGAAGTGGGCGCCCGAGACCTGGCCGATGGCGAACACCAGCGCCATGATGGTCAGCCCCTCGGCCAGCGCCGAACCTGGACCCTCCGCCCCTTACGATCAGCTCCCGGCGCACTACCTACCGCACACACATAAACGCGACCGCACACGACACCACACGCACACACACACACGACCGCACACGCACCTAGTTCGGAGGTGTGCGGACTGGCGTTGCCCAGGCAGGAGATGAGCACGATAGAGAAGGTGCCGATGGCTTCGGCCAGGCCGCGCCTGAACTCGGCGAGGAGAGCCTTGTGGCGCTTGTGCCGCCTCCCGCCCGGCAAGTACTCGTACAGCTCGAGTTCCATCCTTCTCCTGTCTCTCGCTTCTTCGTTCTCTGTTCTTAGACGCTTTCGCTTTCTCTTTCTCTCTTCGTTCTTCTTGATCGTTCCGGGCTGTAGAGCGGGCCTTGTTGGTCAGAGTGCTCCGGTCATCTCCTCTACGTGCACCCCGTAAGTTCGTTGTGGAAACTCGTGGGGAGATCCCTCCCAGTCGGACTTCATGTCTCCGCTAATTCTGTCTTCTTTGCAAGTGTTTACTTTGCTACCAAAACATCTTCCAGCTTGTCAACATGTCCTAAACTATATTCAAGGAAGACCCGCAACAGAAAAGAAGCGGTTCCGGAATTTGAAAAATCACAATGCATTTCAACCGCCATACTTCAAATTCCGCAATCGCTCAGTTACAAAGCTGTGTTTCGCCGAGAGCATAAGAAAACAAGCGAGGCCGGGCGAGGCGGGGAAACCAAACACCACAAGAGCGGTATGGAGCACGAACGCAGAGGAGGAGAGGGCGAAGGCGGCCAACTCCCACATGATGGCAGCGGCCGAGGGGATGAGGAACGACAGCGAGTAGAGACGGGCGGGACCGCCTCCCCCGAGGAGGACGAGCAGGCCGCGGCCGCCCGGCGCGGGGTGGGCCTGGCCTGCAACTTCTGCCGTCGCTCCCACACAATATGCGAGACGTAGGCCCGCCCTCACCCCCCCCCGCCTGCTTGACATACCTAAAGTTGAGGAATGCCAAACATGTCATGTGTGTGTCGTGTCGTGTCGTGTCTAGTAAGAGGCCGTGCACGCGCTGCGAGAAGGCGGGCAGGGCGCACCTCTGCTCCGACGTGCCGCTACGCAAGCGCGGCCGACCGCGCCGCAGCGACAGCGCCGCCAAAGACAATGCCAACCACAACAAACTCACCCACGCACAGCACCAGCACAAACAGGGCCAACCACCATCAGCACCACCTTCATCAGCACCACTGCTACACAACCCGCCGTCGCAGCCGCTCTTCCCTGTGGTCACCACCACAGCCAACGCGCCGCTGGGTCTCGATGCGCTGCCCTTTTACACCATCTCCCCGCGCACGCCGCCCGCAGTGGTCGCCGTGCGACCATCGCCGCCGCCGGCCGTCGCCTCTGCGTTCGCCGTGCAGGCCATCGCGCCCAAGCCGTCGCCGCCGCCGAAGCCAACGACCTCGCATTCCTCAGCGCATTCCTCGAATTCCGCCCTATTTTCGAGCGCGCTTGACATGGTGTCGGACGAGCTGCGGCGCGCACGGGAAGAGAACGAGAAGCTGCGGGCCAAGCTCCGCACGACCAAGGCCAAGCTCAAGCGCAAGAAGGCCGAGGCCAAGCAGCTTCGCCGCGCGCTGGCCCAGGAAATCGACGACAAGGCGGCGCGCCGTAGGCAGGAGCTGGCCGTCGTCGCCGCGGCCACCATGCAGCAGCCGCCGCGAATCATGGCCACGCCGGCCAGCATGCACGCCAGCTGGTCAACTTCATCGTCAGACGCGTCGACAGTGTCGCCGCATTCGTCGCATTCGTCGCCATCTTCGGCGTCGAGGTCGGGGTCGGGGTCGGGGTCGGGTTCGTTTGTGTCGTCGCCGCTGCCGGTGTCGAGCTTTTCGACGCCGCACGCGTTCCCCATCGCGGTCATGGAGCACGTCCACCAGTGCCTGCCCTTCCTCTCGGCCTACCTCTTCTCCCCGCGCGACTTTGTCGTACAGGACCTTCGGTACGCCATCATCACCGCACACGCACACGCACACGCACACACCACCGCACACACACACGTTTGCTGATGCGCGTTTCGAACGTAGACAACCGATGCTCGCGTTCGACATGGGAAATGTGATGGACCCCACCATCATCTACGCCAACCCGGTCCTCTGTCAGCTGCTCGGATTTTCGCCGGTACGCACGCGCCGCACGAAAGAGAAGAGAGAGGCGACGAGGCCTACACTGACTGCACTGTCATCGTTCTCCAGAGGCCCGGCTATCCGCTCATGAAACTGTGGGCCGACAGTAAGAACTGTGAGAAACAGATGCCCCTGCTCATGGAAACCCAGTACGCACACGATACACACAACACACACAACACGCACACAACACGCACGACACCGCACGACACGACACGCACACACGAATGGGACACGCGACTTACTCGCTGTGTTCCACTCCTCTTCGTCCGATCAGACCTTCGATGTACATCAGCGAGTTCATCTTCGCGGATCCCCTGCTGCGCTGCGTGAATGGATTCCACGTGCGGGCCTCGTTCCTCATGCAGTTCTTCTTCGACCGCCGCGGCCGCGTACGTGTCCTTCTGTTCCTCCACGCACACGCACACGCACACGCACACGCACACATGGCACGCCATGCCTAACGATCGTATGTGTGTGTGTGTCGCCTCCACAGATCAAATATGGGGTGGCATGCGCGGAGAGCTGGCGCCCGGATGTGCCGCGTGACGGCGAATCGCTACGGGAATGGCACGACGACCTCCATGACGACCTCTTGGGCGCCCTGGACCACCTCGTGGCCGACGACGATCCGCCCTTCCAGGGCAGCGGCGACGATACGCCCTTCCAGGGCAGCTTCCCATACGCCGCGGACCACGTCAACAGCAACGGCGGCTGGCAGGCCCAGCAAGACTACGACTTTGGCGGCATTGGCGGCGACCACCTGCCCAGCACGTTCATGGAGGAGGTCACCTACGCCATGCGTTCATAGCTGTGTGTCGCGTTAAGAAAAACAAAAAAAATGGGGGTTCTCTCAGACAAAGTCGAGCCAGAGATAGGTGTCGATGCGCTGGGCGAGGGCGGCGGCCTGGGGCGCGGCGACGTCGGCGAGCGGGAGGTGGTAGAGGAGGAAGGGCTTGCCCGAGCGGCGGCCCTGGTAGGTCTCCTGCACCACCTTCACCCGCATCTCGTGCCGCTGCAGCTGCGCCTCCTTCACCTTGTCCACGAACAGCGTCTCGTCCTGCCGTCATCGCACACGCACGTTTCGTCAGCGCACACATTACCACACACACGCACACGACCGCACACACACACACACACACACACACGACCGCGCACACGCCACACGCACACGCACGACCGCACACACAGGCAAGACGTACAAAGTCCTTGAGCTGGGAGAGCTCCTGGGCGGAGGTGCCGAGGAGCGGGGCCGCGGCCTCGTCGAAGGCGCGCAGCCAGAGGTCGCCCGTGTGGTCCACGATGCGGAG
Source organism: Acanthamoeba castellanii str. Neff (assembly GCF_000313135.1). Lineage (NCBI taxonomy): Eukaryota > Discosea > Longamoebia > Acanthamoebidae > Acanthamoeba > Acanthamoeba castellanii. The sequence goes on from NW_004457584.1 coordinate 598,297, forward strand.
GCTCGCCATGTACCGGTTGACGTAGCGCCCCGCGTACACCCGATTGCACGTCTTGCAGTACCACCGCTTCTGGTGGTGCTGCTGGCCCTCTTCTTCCCCGTCGTACCCCTCGTCGCCGCCATGATATTCTTCCACCTGCGGCGTGTGCGGTGTGTGCAGTGCGTGCGGTGCGGACGTGTGCGGTGTGTGCAGTGGGTGTGCGTGTGCGTGTGCGTGTGTGTGTGAGTGCGAGTGTGTGGCGAGAGTGCGATGGTGGAGGCGGAGGCGAGACCTTTTTGTGGCACTTGGGCCAGGGACAGGCGGGGTACCACATGCCCGAAGTTCGGATCTCGTTCACCGTGCACACCACACTCGCGTAGACCTGCGTGTGTCGTGTCGTGCGTGTCGTGAGGTTCGATCTCGAAAGCTGGGCAGGGCAGGGGAAGGGAGGCCGAACCGTGGGGCACGACGTCGAGCACTCGAACGACTCGCACAGCGCCTTGAGCTCCTTGACAGTCATGCTCCTGTTCGCGTCTGCGTTAGCACAACAGTTCAAGCGCGGCAGTGCAGTGTGTGCGGTGTGTCGGGTGGTGAGTGCGGTCGTATGTACTTGTAGTCATGGCACTCGACGCGGGTGCGGTTCTCGGGCACGCTGGCGAGGAAGCGCGCGATGTGCTGCTTGCCCAGCTGCGGACAGTCGTAAAGCTCGAGCGTGTGCGGCAGTTGGGCAGCTGCGCGACACGACACGACCAACGACACGACACGACACACGACATGCGGTCAATCCGCGATTAGCCCGCGGTCTCGCGAGGCCGGGCAGAGGAGAAGCGCCGGGAGCGTACGATTGGAGGCGAGCATGGCCAGGGCGGCCGGCGTGAGGCGCGGACAGTAGGAGATGTCGAGCGTGCGCAGCCGCTTGCGCCGGAGCTCCGTGGGCAGCGCCGCGAAGAACGCCGCCAGGGCCGCGTCGTCGATCATGCCGCACCGACGCAACGCCTGCATGTGCGATGCGCGCGTGTGCGGCGAGTGCGGTGCGTGCGGCGTGCGTGTGCGGCGTGAGTAGCAATCGAGAGGGCCAGAAGAGAAGGCGGTGGCGTTGGGTACCAGGTGGGTGAGCTTGGGGCAGTGGCTGGCGAGGGCCACCAGGGACCGGGTGGTGATGGGCAGCTCGGTGACCTCGAGCGCGTGGAGCTGCGGCAGGCCGGCGGCGACGGCCTCGAGCCCCGCGTCAGTCACCCGACCGCACTCCCACAGGCTGAACGGTGATTGGAATGCGTCAGGAATGCGCCGGTGATCATGGAAAAGCAAGCTATGTCGTACTCGAGGGTCTTGATGTGGGGGCAGCCCTGGGCCAGCGCGGCGACGCCGGCGTCGGTGATGTTGAGGCAGCGGCGCAGGGAGAGCTCCTCGAGCCACCGGCAGCCGCGCGCGAGGTCGAACAGCGCGGCGTCGGTGATATCGGACTCGGCCAGCTCGAGCGACTTGACCCCCGCCGCTGTCGATGATGGTCGCCGCTGCGCGATCGCCGCCACCGTGGCGTCGGTCACCCGCCGCACCCCCTGCGGCCAGCACGAATAGGACCAACCAATGCGCGAACGTGATGACGTCAGCCACAGGCATCACCGCCGATTGGTGGGAGAAGAGATAAAGATAAAGAAATAGAGCGGTGCAATTGGTGGCCGTACCCAGAGGTCGATTTTGGTGAGGGCCGGGTTGGCCTGCAGGACCGGGACGATGCCCGCGTCGGTGACGCCGTTGATGCACCGCCGCAAGCTGATCTCCTGCAGCTCGGTACAGCCTGTGTGCACGCGAAGGCGCGCGTCAGTCGTGTGTCGTTGTGTGTGGTGGTGCGCGTGCGTGGTTGTGAAGGTGGGCCAAGTGAGTACTCTGGGCGAGAGCGTGGAGGCCCTCGTCGCTGACGGCGGTCTCGCCGAGCCAGAGCTTGGTGAGGTGCGGGCAGCTCGCGGCGATTGCCACCAGCGCGTGGTCGTACACGTTGACGCCCCACAGGTCCAGCTCCTCGATGCCCCGCTTGCGTGCGACTGTGGCGGAGTTGGCCGGCGGCGGCACAGGCCACCAGCCATCGCCGTTGTCGGCCTCGGCCTCGGCCGCCATCTCCTGCTTGAAGTAGTCGTCATCGTCGCCGTCACCAGTTCCGCCAGTCACGGCCTGCCACGTCATCGCGAGGGAGGCGACGGCGGCGGAGGTCAGCTCGGTGCAGCGCCGCAGGACGAGGGCGGCGAGGTCGGGGAACGAGGCCGGGTTGATCAGCGCGAGCGCGCGGTCGGTGAGCATCGGGTTCTCGGCCAGCGAGAGCCGGCGCAGCTTGGGGCAGTGGACCGACAGCACCTCGACCACCCGGTCCGTGACCCGGCAGCCCCACAGGTCGAGCGACTCGAGGTTGGGCAGGGCCGTGACCAGCTGCACGATGCAGTGCTCGGGTGGGGCGCACTTGAGCAGCGAGACCTCGCGCAGGTGGAGGCTGGGCGGCAGCGCCGCGAGCAGGGCCGAGTACGGCGAGCCCGGCGGCGAGCGGTGCGGCGAGGTCGGGGCCGACCGCGCGCCGCTGCCGCCCGATTGGAGGTGGAGGCCGGAGCGCGGCGGGGTGGCGTAGGGCGAGGTCGGCGCGGAGGAGGCGGGCCGCGCGGTGGACCTGGGTGGGGAGAGGAGGGACGCCGAAGCGGTCGGCTGGCGCAAGGCCGAATGGGGCGGCGACGAGAAGAGCGCGCGCTGCGAGGGCGAAGGCCCGCTGCCGCGCCCTCGCCCCACAGCTACGGGGCTGTCGCGGCTGCTTGTGGTGTTAACGTGTCTCGAGGGGGTTACGACGAATGTCGGCGTCGACATCGCGCCGCGGCCGCCCCGGGGCACGGGCGCCGCCGCTCCTGACCGCTGTGGCGTGCCTCGCATTCCAGCGGCTGCGGGGCCAGTGCGGCCCCAGGGCAGGGGCGAGGGCGCGGGCGTGGGGCAGGGCGAGACCGGGGCCGAGGCCGTGGCCGCGGCATCGAGCAGGGCCGGCACGCCGTCCGACGAGTCGAGTCCGGCGCAGTTCTTGACCTCGAGAACGCGCAGATAGGGCGCCCACGCGTAGTAGAGGCTGTGGAGGAAGGCCAGGTTGCGGATCGTGTCGAGCTCCATGAGCTTCAGGGTCTCCAGGTGCTGGTCGGCGAGGGCCAGGTCGGCGTCGCTGCCGGGCTTGGGCGGCGTGTGCTGCTGGTCCATCGCGTCCTCCTGGTCGTCGGCAACGAGGGCCTTGGGCTTGGGCGGAGGGCCGCACATCTCGACGAGGCGCTTGATGTCGACGAGCGAGAGGAGCGTGCAGTAGGAGAGGTTGAGCGAACGAACTCGGCCGCGCTGTTCCAGTCCCGCGAGAAGCGGGGACGACCGCAGCAGCTCGCGCGTCTGTGCATTACTGTCTTCTTGATAACCTGTGTCGACACACACACACACACACGACGGTGAGCGACGGGTCACGCAGCAGACGAGGGAGAGATGCGAACCTCGGCAGCGGAAGAGAATCTCGGCGATGCGGTCCTTGGTGGCGTGCTTGCCGACGGGCGAGAAGTCGTACGAGTGGACGGCGGACCAGACCAGCGGCGTGGCGGGCGAGGCCAGCAGGAGGTGGTGCAGCTGCTTGCACGACTGGGCCAGGGCCAGGAGGTCGAGGTAGCCCAGCGGGTAGTCCAGGTAGTGCGACAGCAGGAACACCAGGAGCGGCGTGGCGAGCGAGAGCAACGGCGAGGCCGCCTGCTGGTGCGCCAACACCAGCGCGAAGGTCGACGCGCCGGCATCGGCAGCGCCGTCAGAAGTGTCGTCGGGCTTGCGCTTGCGCTCGGCCTGCGAGGCGTTGGGCGACGTGGGCAGCAGCGTGCCTGATTCCTCTTGCGATCGCTTGCGCTTAAGGCTTTGCGGCTCGGCCTCGAAGTCCATCGTCGATGCCAGCGCTGGGTGGTGCTCCCTGGGCGTGGGCGTGAGGGCGAACTCGGCGGGCAGGGAGCCAAGCGAAAAGTCGGCCGCCGAGGCTTGGCTGTCGCCGATGTAGGCCGAGTGCGGGATGGTGAAGGGCGTGGGCGGGGTCATCGAGGAGAGCGATGACGGCTGCGAAGAAAATTGCGAAGCCGTCGACGTGGCTTGCGAGTCGCGCGCAGAAGATGATGATGAGGTGGAAGAAGAAGAAGAGACAGAAGATGATGATGAGAAGCCGGGAGAAGGTGTAAGTGGTGAATCCTGAGAGTTGGATGACGTCGACGCCGATGACGATGGCAATGACGATGATGGGTCGAACGTGTTGGTGGTGGGTGTGGTGGCGACGCCGACATAGGTCATGTCCATAACGACGTCGGGTTCGACCATGCGCTCGGTCTGGTAGAGCGTCTGGTAGTCGCCCTCGACCTGCACCTGCACCTCGCGCAGGGCGATCACCCGATAGAACCGCACCTCGAACCTCATCTCCCGCGCGCCGCTGCCCTCGCCCGCGTAGGTCTGCTGGTGGTGGTCGTGGAGGTCCTCAACGGCGGCGAAGCTGAGGCCGGCCATGGCCAGGTGGGCCGACGGCCACAGCAACGGATTCGATGCATTTTTCTGCATTTATAAATAAATGAATAAAATGAAATAAATAACGATAAACAAATAAATAAAAGCAATAAAGCAATAAAAGAGTAAAGAGGGGAGTACCTGGCCGCCGACGAATATTTCGACCTCGGTGGGGAGCTGAGGGTCAGAGACGTTGGCAGGGGTGGAGGGCTTGTGGTTGATAACGAGCTTGAGTGTGTGCTCCTCGAGGTCAGGTCCCACCACGTAGAACCTGCCGCCTCGCCACTCTCTGCAGAGAGCGAAGAAGGGCAAGCGAGATGAGATGAGATCACTCAATCGAATAAAAATAAACTTGAATTGGGTAACGCACTCGCGTAGGCTTTCTTGGCTGGCGACATCAGCATGCGCAGCACCGCCAATGCTGGTGTTATTTCGCTCCAGCTGCAACACGAGCTGGAAATCTCCCTTCGCCAACATCTTGCCGTGCAGCTCCTCTTTTCACCTCGCTCTTGATTCTTTTAATCTCTCAAAGATTTTTTGATTGAATGATTGAATCGTTGGATAACGGCCGCCGTTCGTGGAAGAGCCTTTTTTTTACTGGAATTGTTTTGAATTGTTTTTTGCTAACTAGTTTGGGAATTGGTTTGAAACAGTTTCGAAGCGGCTTCCGGAAAAGAAAGAAAGCTGATCAATCGGGGACATCGCGAACCAGCAAACAAGAACAAGATGACGCAGGGAACCGTTTCGAAAACGTCGGGTGTAGTGGGAGTGCAGAAAACCAAGAAGAACATCACAAAGCCATGTACGTCGCCACCTCGTCAGATCTATGACCGCAATTGGATGGATTAATTGATCTGACGCCCCGGCCTCGCCCCATAGCTCGCAAGGGTGCCCCCATCAAGCAAAAGATGAAGTCGGGAAAGGACAAGGCACAACAGGTACTTTGCTCCCTGACGTACAACCCTCAATCTTATTGCGTCCTGATTTCAATTTCAATTTGGAAATGGAACAGAAACTGGGCAAAACGATTAATCGCAACATCGAGAACTTCATCTGCGAAAAGGCGCTAAAGAACGGCGCCAAGCTGAAGATGCTCAAGCCCGAGGAAAAGGGTAGGGACAGCTCGCAGCAGCGCGTCAAGCGCTTCAAGAACAAGATCAACGAGGAGAGGAAGGGTGAAAAGAAGAAGAAGACCTCCATGGCCACCACCATCTCCATCTCTGCGCCTTCCTCTACCTCTACCTCCACTTCGTCATCATCCTCTGCCACCACGTCCACACCCTCGACTCCTTCGACCCCACGAAAATAGAGAGCAGACAGGTAAATAAAGCAACACCTTCAAGCGTGCTTTTCTTCTTCTTCTTGACCGAGCGCACGTTGCATGAACACAACGTCCTTCCACTCCCCGAACTTGATGCCCGCCCGCTCCAGCGTTCCCACCTGCGATCGCATTTAAGCACATGACACGACACACATGCAACACGACACGACACGACACAACACACGCAATTGCGCACCACACACGACGAACCTTGCGGAAGCCGAAGGATTGATGGAGTCCGATGGAGGCCGCGTTGTTGGAGTCGCCAATCACAGCCAACATCTGCTTGCGTCCCAACTTCTCGCACGCCTCGATCAGCGCTCGCAGCAACAGCTTGCCCAAACCCTGCGCCACACACACACACACACGGCAGCTCGGGTGAGCGTGCACACCACACCAGGCTCGCAAAGTGAGTACCAGGCCTGTCCTCTCCGGGTCGAGGTAGATGGAGTCCTCCACCGTGTATCGGTACGCGGTGCGCTCCTTTCTGTACTGTCCCGCATACGCGTAGCCCTGTGCGTGTGCGTGTGCGGTGGTGTGTGCGGTCAGTGCGAACGGCATGAAGCTGGTGAAGGGCGAGTGCGAGTGTGGAAGACGCACGCAGACGACGCCGTCGACCTCGGCGACGAGGTAGGGGAGGCCGGAGGCGAGCACATCCTTCCGGCGGCGGTGCATCTCCTCGAGCGGGGGCACCGTCTCTTCGAACGTGGCCGCCGAGTGGAGCACGTAGTGCGCGTAGATGCGAAGCACGGCCTCCACGTCCCCTTCCGTTGAGTCTCGGACCGTGGCACTCATCCTCCTCCTTGCTGCTTGATTTATCTATTGATTTTACTTTGATTATCTTTTATTTATTTATTTTTGACAACAGCGAACCAAAATGTGTGTCGGTGTCTGGCGTGGGTGGCAGATCAGAGAGGGAAGAAGTGTCCGGGCATCCAGCCCAGGCCGAAGCGGTGGTCGCGGTTGAGGCCATCGAGGCGCGCGACCTGGTCCGCGCTCAGCTCAAAGTCGAACACGGCAAAGTTGGCCCTGATGCGCTCCTCGTTCACGCTCTTGGGGATCACGACGACGCCCTTCTGAACGGCCCAGCGGATCAGAACCTGGGCCGGCGACCGACCCGCCTCGGCCGCGATGCCGTTCACCACCCCGCACTTGAGCAGCGAGGGCGCGCCCTCCAGCTTGCCCGTGTACGAATCCGACGAGCCCAGCGGCGAGTAGGCCGTCAGCACGATGCCCTTGGCTGTGCAGTAGTCCAGTAGCTCCTTCTGCACGAGGTACGGGTGGAACTCGACCTGGTTCACGGCCGGCACGGTCTGAGAGTCGGCGAGGAGCTGGTCGATCTGCTCCTGGGTGAAGTTGCTCACGCCGATGGCCCTGACGAGGCCCTCCTTCAACAGACCCTCCATGGCCTTCCATGTGTCCAGGAACTCGAACGAGGCCTTGATGAGCGGATTGGGCGAGCCGTCGGGCTGCCGCGAGGGCTGCGGGATCACCGCGTCCTCGAACTTGATCGGCCAGTGGATCAGGTACAAGTCGAGGTAGGCGAGCTGGAGGTTCTTGAGGGTGGTGCGGAGGGCATCGGCCGCACGGTCCTGGTGGTGGTGGTTGAACACCTTGCTGGTGATGAAGAGCTCCTCGCGCTTGACGAGGCCTTCGTCGAACGCAGCCTTGAGCGTCTCGCCGACCTCGGCTTCGTTGCCGTAGATCTCAGCGCAGTCGAAGTGGCGGTAGCCAGCGTGGAGGGCGGCCTTGACAGCGGCGGCCACTTCACCCGGAGCCGACTTCCACGTGCCCAGTCCGACGACTGGCATCGTCGCTCCGGTGTTCAGCGTCAGCGTGGGTGTGGTCGCCATCTCCTTCTTCCTTCGATTTATCTTTTGATTGTTATAATAATAAAATAAAAAAGAGAAAAGGCGTCTTTTCTATTTTCACTGCATTTTTTGCGTGTCAAGGATTTCGCCACCGCGCGGACGGCTGTACATCTGGATGCAAGAGGGGGCTGTGGCAGTTAGAACTAAACGACCGACAGAGGCAGACTGACCCTCACCAGGACACATCACCTCAGCACCACTCGTTCACACTCATGGATTCTGAACTGGCTCTGGCGATTGCCCTTTCCCTGCAAGAGGAAAAGGAGCGACAACAACAGGTACTCCTCACCTCGAGGTCAAGACCCTCACCCCAAAGACCATCACCTCAAGACATACACTGGATTACTTTTATTTATTGTTTATTTATGGCGTGGCAAAGGCGGCCAAGGTAGCGGAGTGGCCGCCTCTGTTCGAAGTGCAATGCTGCCGGACGTCCTTCTTCAGCCTCACCGCGCTCGAGGTGTGTCCATCGTGTGGCGGAGCCGTGGCTTTGCCGGACGACGGCCAACAACAGGCGAAGACAACGCCCGCCGAGGAGGACATCAAGACAACTACCGAGAGCGCACCATCGCTGCCGCCCAAGCGAACCAGGTACGACGCAGACGCCACTCTCGCCAAAGTGCACTTACGCGCAGGGGTGCTGCTGCCACGTCGATATTTCTATTCCTTTGGCAGGCACGACATCAACGTGGGACCCAGTAGGGGTCGGAGCTTGGCCATCAAGCCGACGGTGGGCACCTTTGGGCGCTACCACAACCGGATGCTCCTCCACTGCGGCCTGGCCGACTCCGCGGGCCGGGTGTACAACTTTGACGAGTCGGGGTGCCACGTCGACAGCGATTGGCACGAGAGCATCAGCATCCCCGTGGCCGCGCCGCACCTGAGCGACGAGCAGTGGGACGCCGAGCTGGACCGACACCACAAAGCGGAGCTGACGTACGTCAGGCCTCATCGCTACATTACAGTGATGGCTCGCTTACGATGGTAAATGCGACAGGTTCAAGGCCTATCGGCCGTACAAACAGCTGCAGAACAACTGCTACGACTACGTCATCCGCTTCCTCAATGGGGTCAAGTTCGAGGGCCGCAAGAACCACCAGAAGGAGGACATCGTGACACGGTTCATTCGTACGGCGGCCCTTCGCTTCGCTTCGCTTCGCTGCAAAGCAACAGATTAGGCTCGTCAAGGGTCTAACAGCTTCGATTGCAGAGGCGCCAATCGACCTCTTCGAGGGCTATTTCAGTGTGCGGCAGAAGCTCGACTCGCGGGAGGCGCAGCAGCAGGGCTACATCAAGCTGGACAGGTATGCTTGCCTCAGGGCTATCACTGTGAACGAGGCCCCGTTGGCGCTGTTTGATAGTAACGGCATCTCTCCCTCGTACCTAGCCTTGTGCAAGGTGGGCCGCGCCACACGTGCGACGGGTGTGGGCAACTGATCTCCCTCGACGATACGCGGCACCGCTGCACGGTGCGTGCGATTCGCTGTGGCGCGGTGTGCTCGCGGGTGCTCACAATGCGTTGACAAAACGGCAGGTGTGCAAAGAATTCGACTTGTGCTCTGGCTGCAAGGACGTCGAGGTGGGACAACACAAGCGCGACCACCCGACACTCGCTGTGTACGTACTGTGCAATCGTCTTCACCATTCAGCCCGCCAGCAGCTTATGTGCATGGTACAGAGCGGAGAGAGCCCGATTCACCTGTGATGGGTGCCGCAACACGATCACGACTTCCCACCACCGCTGCTTGGTACCCCCCCCCGCGCTCGCCCTCAGCCACGCCACCATCTCTCCCACGCCACCATCCCTCCCACTTACCTTTGCTCTCCATCTCCTGCATCTCTCATTCCAGGAATGTCCCGACTTTGATCTCTGCGGCGAGTGCCACTCGACCAAGAAGGGCGTGGGCTCCACCCACACCAAGCACCACCGCACTCTCCGCCTCTAGTCCACCTCTCGCCACATGTCAATCAACACGAACCCCATCAACATCGTTGCTTCAGCGCGCCAACGGACCGATGAGGTTTGGGCGGGAAGAGAGAGACGTTACGAAAACACAGAGACGTTGGCCTAACGGCCGCCGGGCGGGGTCTGGCCGCCAATCCGGGCCGCTGGGCGGGTGTGGCGGTTATGCGACCACCACCATCGCCCGCCATAAAAGCTCGGCCGCCTTTTGTCGATTTCTTCATCTTTCGTTCAAACACCACACACCACCAACACCCACAGCGCTTCAGCTAGATCATTCAACTCTTTAGATGGCCCGTACCAAGCAGACCGCCCGTAAGTCGACCGGAGGCAAGGCCCCCCGTAAGATGGCCTCCAAGTCAGCCAAGAAGAGCGCCCTCGCTGGAGGCGTGAAGAAGCCGCACAGGTTCAGGCCCGGCACCGTCGCCCTCCGCGAGATCCGTAAGTACCAGAAGTCGACCGAGCTGCTCCTCAGGAAGCTCCCCTTCCAGCGTCTCGTCCGCGAAATCGCCCAGGACTACAAGACTGGTACCCCCCCCCCAAATTCAACATACGAGATGCATCTTTCATCTCAAACTCACTCCTTGTGTTTGTTTGAACCTCAGATCTCAGGTTCCAGAGCGCTGCCGTCGCTGCCCTTCAGGAGGCTGCCGAGGCCTACCTCGTGGTCTCTTCGAAGACACCAACCTGTGCGCCATCCACGCCAAGAGGTATACCTCGCCATTCTTTATTGTTGATCGCATCTGCCGGCATTTATTGATCTGCGTATCGATTTCCTACAGGGTGACGATCATGCCCAAGGATATCCAGCTCGCCCGCAGGATCCGTGGTGAGCGTGCCTAAGCGTGCACAATGCACTCAACCTTCAACATCTTCATCTGTCGACATCTCCGTTCTCGCCATCCTCGATTCCTGTACGGAGGGAAATGGCGCCGAAGAAGAGATGCACCGATATGAAGGAAATGCAGGAGCCAACAGATGACAGTGACCACAACGCGAGCGATGTACCGTGTACAGATAAATTTTTGTCAAACAAACATAAAAAGAAAAATAAACAAATTATAAAAACGCATTGTTGTAATTTTTTTGCAACTCTTAGTTATTTCTAACATGGAGCGTCCTTCTGGGAGGACATTGTTTGAGAATGGAGATGTTGGACACTCTTTCAACGCTCCATCATTCCTTGCGCGTGGGGAGTCGCAGTGGCGTAGAAGGTTGGGCGTGAGTGTGTTGCGCGCCACAGACCCTAGGGTCCCTTGGTAGGGCTTGGCGACCCTAGAGTCCCTTGGCGGGCTTGGCGAATAGCGTGGAAGTTGCTTTGGTCGACTTCTCTCTTTGCGTTTCTTTCGCCGGTGCGAGAAAGAACTCCTATCGGGGCTCTCCCTCGCAGGCTTTCTGCTTATCTCACGCAGTTGCGTGCAGCACTTGGTGGTGCACTCTGTCTCTGTCGGTTCGCGCCTCTGCTCTGGGCTTCGCTCTTTTCGCTTTGCTCCATTATATCTTTTTATTATTTATTATTTATTATTTATTATATTTTATTGATATTTAAATATTCAAACCTCGAATGCAGTAGTGGCCGGATGGAGTCAGATCGGAAGGCGCTGAGGACGAGCTTGACGAGCGAGGTGCTGGGCAAGAAGGAGGAGGTGGTCACTGCCCTCTTGCCGCACTATGAAGCCCTCATTCAACGGTCCTGTGACCGCGTAGCGAGAATTCCGATAGACATCAACTGGGAATCGTTCATCAAGGCCAAGCGACCCGACTTGGCCCTCTCCACCCTTCATCTATGGGGCAGCTACTTCGTGTTGCATCGAATCGCAAGCGTTATCGAAGAAATCTGCACCTCCGCTACTCCCGCATCCCCGCTATCTACGAGCGGCCATCCAGCTTCAGCTCCTTCTGTCATCCCTTCGTCTCCTTCATCTACACCACCTTCTGCTTCCATACCGCTCTACCCTGGCGGCAAATCGATTATCGCATCGCAATTGGTGCGCATTATTGTTCAGAATGAAGACAAGCCTCTCCACGGCAAGGACAAAGTCGTGCTCAAGCCCTACCTGAGGAAGAAGCACAACAACGACAAGGAGAAGGCCGAAAACGATGAGGAAGTAGAAGACGAGGAGGTGTGGGTGTTGACCCTCCGTGGCAACTTCGGCCAGGGTGCCCTCGGCGGCTTCTCGCGCAAGCGGCTCATCTCAACCCTCACCCGACGCCTCAAGCTCACCGCGCTCCACCACAAGGCCCTGCTTGACCACGTCATTCTGCCGCGCTGCAACGCCCAGCTCCTCGCCCTCGCCGGCGGCGACAGCACCAACGACAGCCCCAAGGCCACCGACGACGAAGACGACGAACTCGTGCGCGGCAGCGGAGTGGTCGCAGTTCAGGTGGCGATCGACTGGGAGACGATCGACGAGTGCGACGACGAGCGTGCGCTGCGCAACCTCGCCGCCTGGTGCGGCCACTACTCGCTGGCGCAGGTGGCGCTGGCCTTCACGGAGCTCGCCGAGCGGTGGAAGACGGCCGAGTGCGTGAGTGCGGTGGTGCAGAGGGTGGTGGTACGGCACGTTCCGGGCCAGGACGCCACGCGCAAGCGCTGCTTTGTCGAGGCCGGCACGCTCTACATCGACGGCGTCTGGGAGCTCGACGGCTGGCAAGCTGGATTCCGGCATCACCAAATCGCTGAGGTCTGGCTCCGTGTCGTGCGTCGTGTGCGTCGTGTGTCGTGCGTGCTGCATCGAACTAACATGGATGCACTATACACGTTCAACAGGTGCTGAAGCAGACCCACTACCTGGCCACGTGCCCGCATCGAGGAAAGAAGAAGTTTAAGTACCTCAAGCGAGCCCTGCAGTCGACGAACGTGCTCAACGGCCATGTCGACTACCTCAAGCGGATTCTGTCGCAGCCCTGCTTCCAGCAGCCGGTACTCTCACCCGCCCATGGATCACACGCACACTCACACGCACACGCACACGCACACGCACACGCACACGCACACGCACACGCACACGCACACGCACACGCACACGCACACGCACCACCGCACACGCACGATTGCAGGCAGACGATCGCTCACGCGTTGAACTGTGTGACAGGACCAGGCGCTCACGAATGCCATCAACACCTGCCTGCAGCCGTACGTGACCAAGGGCGAGGAATACATCCACGGTTGGCATTGCATCAAGGTATATCATCCCTGCGCGTGCATTGCGCCATGCATGTGGGTTCACTGTTTGTTAGAGCATTCATTCCCTAAACGCGTTGCGTTGCATTGGGGGTGAGCAGGTGAACTTCCGCGGGCAAGCGCAGGAGCGAATCGTGGTACTCACCGACTGCGCAGTGTACACCTTCGCCTACGACTTTGCGAAGAACAAGATCGACAACGATCGCGTCCACCGACACGTGCATGAACACTTCAAACACATCACCTACGGTACAGCGCCGCACACACCGCACAACACGCAATCTCGATTGACTGACTGGTCGTCTGTGGTGGCGGATAGGCAAATACATGAATGCAGCGGGGGGCCAGGCCGAGTACTGCCTGCGCTACGAGACTCACGAGCGCGTGAAGAAGGACAAGGACGCCAAGTCCGGCGGCCGTTCGCTCGGCAACGTGGTGGCCAAGGCCGAGTCCGCCGCGGCGCTCAACCAAAAGGTGCTCGGCCTCGTCGAGCTCATGGTCGACGAGCAGCTCAATCCCAACAACGAGGCTACGCCCGCCGCCGCCGCTGGCGACAACAGCGAAGCGGGGCTCGGGCGCGAGGTAGACACCGGCGTGAAGGGCTTCACGTGCCGGCGGCTGCTCAAGCTGCTGGGTGAGACCATTCTCAAGTACCACGACAACTACCGGCTCGACCTGGCCCACCTCCTGCCGGGTCCCGCCATGGGGCTCATCGACGGCCTGGGCCTCTTGGCCGCCATCCTGGAGGATCACCAGCACGCCCTCGTCGAGGGGCTCGTCCATGCCGCAGGTAAGGTTTCTGCGCGCGTGTGTGTGGCGTTTGCTTTACTTACTAGGGTTGCTTGGCTCGGTCGCAGGCGAGCCGCACCTACAGGGGCAGGTGAAGCTGGACAACAGCCCGGCCACGACGCTGCACTTTGTGCTCAAGTCGCTCCTCGCCCAGCTCAAGGCGCTGCTGGTCAAGCGCGCCGCCGCCGACGGCCGCGAACGCGACGAGACCGACTCCAGCGAGGCCTCGCTGCACAACTTCACCCTCGCACCGCCCACGCCCTCCTCCACCTCCTCTTCTTCCTCCTCCGCCGCCTCGTCTGTACATATCCTCTTCTTCGTGTCGCAGCTGCTCAAGCAGATGCAGCGACTCGAGCGCATCGAGCAGGTCGAGCTCATGGGCGGCATGACCGCCAGCGCCAGCAAACGCAGGACCAGCCGCGAGAACAGCCACGTCGACCACGACGCGACGAGCGACACGTCGACTGCGCCGGCGAAGAAGACGACGACGAAGCGACCACGGACCGGTACGGTGCTGGGGCCGGCAGCGAACAACCGACGCATGTTCCACCTCCCGACGCCCGAACCGCTGCCCGTCAGCCGCGTCCTCCAGCGCATCGGCGAGCACCTGCGCGGCCTCGCCCTCCCGCCCTTCCGCTTTCCTTCCTCCTCCGTACAACTCTTTGCCTCCTCTTCCTCCACCTCTTCGTCTTCGTCTTCATCTTCTCCATCGTCATCGGCCACTTCATCATCATCGCCATCGCCCGCTTCGTCTTCTTCATCGTCGTCGTCATCGTCGCCGCCGCCAACGACATCGCCGGTGGAGCTGGCGGACGTCAGTCTGTCGGCCGAGGATCTGATCGAGGCGGTGGTCAAGGCCCTGATCGACAAACCGATCCCCGCCGTCGAGTTTCCCGAGCTTCGTTCCCGCAAAATGGCACGCACACACGCCACACGCCCAACCGCACACGCGCACGCCGCACACGCCCAACCGCACACGCGCCACCGCACGCATGCGGCTTACATTGCGTGTGTGTGGGTGTGTGTGTGTGTGTGTTCAGATATCGGTGCTGGAGCGATGCGTGGAGCCGCTGCTGCGCCTCGACCTCGCCCCCCTTCCAGCACGCGGCGGTCGACCAGCTCCTCGGCTTGGCCAAGCCCAAGCCCAAAGCCAACAAACCGTCATCATCTCCATCTTCATCGTCTCCCTTCTCCACCTCCGCGGGCTCATCGTCGCCTTCGTTCTTTCGCAAGTTCATCCCCGAGGAGCCCGACACCTGGGTACTCCTCCTCAAGCCCGCCGCCGACATCGACGACCCCGACGCCCGACAAGGTACCCACCACCCCCCACCCCCACCTCCCACCCCCCACCGACGTCTGATGGTGAGCTGACGTGGGTGGTGGCTGCGCGCAGATCTGGTGAAGGAGATGGGCTGGGCGATCTACGGCGCGGCGCGGACGGCCCTGCGGCCGTGGTGGGCGCCCAAGCCCGAGCGACGCGGCCTGACCGCGCCGTCGTCCTTCTTCGCGCAGGTCTACAACAAGACGGGCCAGGGCAAGTCCAACCGACCCTCAACGACGACGACGACCACCACCGCAGCTGCACACTCCTCTTCCTCCTTCTCGCCATCCTCACCACCTTCTTCATCGGCATCGTCTTCTTCATCTTCCGGCGGAGGCACCAGCTCGGCGCCGGCCATGGTCACGCGCGACTCGTCGTTGATCGCCTCGCCGCAGCGCACGTTCGCCATCTCGCCGGCCATGGTCGCCGCCGCCGTCGATCGACGACGCTCCATGCCCTC
>NW_004457584.1:613735-647142 GCF_000313135.1 Acanthamoeba castellanii str. Neff
CCCGAATGACGAGCTTCTTGCTTGCCGCGGCCCCACAACAAAACCACCAGAAGAAACTTGTTTGGGTCGCGGATTGGTCGAGTCAATACGGAGTTTCAGTTCAAAGCGGCCCATTGGTTGTTTTTAAGTGCAACCACCAGACATTCTGGCATAGTTCTGGTTTGGTCCCACACTCGTGGGCCGGGGTGGTCATAAGGCGCAGAGCCGCGCCAGCATTCCTCATGAGAAGCGCAGGCCGCGACCACCTCCACCCACCAGTTCGCTGGTGAGCAAGAGGTGCACAAATGGCGCTGTGATCCTTCGTAAATTACACCCCCCTTACTACCGCGCACGTCTGCGCACGCAGACGCCCCCCGTGTGGACAGCAAGCTTGTGGAGCGGCTGTCCACACCCCAACCCAATCAAGAATAAACCAAACCAACAACGACCAAAGAGGCTTAACTGCTGTTTTGTGCCAACCGCCCGGTTCATAGGCTGGAAGCCTAGTCTTCGCCTTCATCAAAATCATCACTCTCCTCCTCATGGTCGCCCTCGCTTCGTGTGACTGGCGCGGGGAGGGTCTGTCCGGAGGAAGGTTGTTCAGCGCACGACACACACGACACATGACACGACACACACGACACACGAAAAAGCCAGACCTGAAGGTTGGTGGTACCTTCTGGAAGGGGAGGAGGCATTCGTTCTTGTGTTCCCACAGGGCCACGCGCACCTCGCGCACGAGGAGCAGCTCCTTGGCGCTGCGACACTTGTAGGCCACCAGCTCGCTCACCCTTCGCTGGTACTCCACCAGCAGCGCCAGCAGCGCCTTCTTCAACTCGTCGCGCTTCTGCTCACAACAAATGGTCAGCCACGCCTCACACCGCCTCGAGAGCGAGTGCAAAGGGAAAAGGCACGTACGGCGATCTGCTCGGCCGAGAGGTGTCGCATTTCGTCGTCTTCCTCATTCTCTGGCTTCGCTTTCTTCTTCGCTTTTCCTTCGCTCTTCTTTGTTTTCGTCTTCTTGCTCTTCGTCTTGCGCCGAGCTCTCTCTTCATTGTCGTCATCGTCATCATCTTCGTCGTTGTCGTCGTCGCCTTCGTTCCACTCAATGGCGACGTCGTCTCGGTCGATCAGGTCCTCGTCCGCCTCCGCCGCAGCGTCATCGCGCTGATGGGGCCAGACCCCGTCGAGCTCGTCGACCACCGCGAAGCCTTCCATGATGTCCACGCTCGAGATGAGGTCAAAGTACTGCACGAGGGCCGCGTCGATCGAGCCCTTCATCGACGCGATGCCGTCGTAGAGCAGCTTGAGCGGGTGCTCCTCGCACTCGCGCAGCTTCTGCTGGAAGTGGAGCACCTCCTCCCGTCGCCGGATGACCTGCGAGCACTGCTTGCAGCACCGCACGCTTCCCTCGGTCGCCACTGGTCGTGGCCCACACCACACCACACTCGGTCAGTCGTGTGCGCACACAACACGCACGACACGCACATGCGTGGTGAAGGGGTCGAGTACGCGGAGCTGTTCGGTTGACGGTGGAGCGGGCGAGGCTGACGGCGTATTTACAGCATTCCTCGCACGCGGCGCGATCGCACAACTTACAGACGTACTTGTCGATCGACAAATACCCAAACGGCCGTCTGTCGTGTGTCGTGTGTCGTGTGTCGTGTGCGGTGGTGCGTGTCGTGTGCGTGTCGTGCGCATGTCAGAAGGGCGGTGCTGAAAATGAAGAGCGGCGTGGCAAAGGCGAGTACGCGCAAAAGGAGCATATGGTGTCGGCCGGCGCGTAGGCCCACTCGCTGATGGCGCTCGAGCTCCACTTGATCAGCGGAGACACCGAGCTGGTCACGGTGCCCAACGCGCTCTCTATCGCCTTCACCTGCAGTCATCACCACGGTCTTGTAAGAGCCCGCACAGTGTGCGTGTCGTGTGCGTGTCGTGTTGTGTGCGTGTCGTGCAGGTGGTGTACCTCGCCAGCGTCGGCCCGCTGCTGCATTCGCTCCTGCCGCTTCTTCCTGCGTTGCGCGGTGTCGTGCTGGTCCTTCGACAGCTGCCTGAGCTTCATCAGCGTCACGTCGTCGCGCATCCTCGCGAGCGACCTGATCTCGTTGCGCAGGCTCGCGTACCCCGTCGAGTGGTCCCTCACGTGCCCTGTGCGCGGCCAGCCCCGCGCATGCGCGAATGCCACGTCAGCCGACGAGCCCAGGCGGCATGATGGGGAGAGAGGGCACGCACCGAGGGTCTGCGGCTCCAGCCGCGCGCACCGCAGGCACAGGAGGTCCTCGACGGCGCCGTCGTGGGGCGGTGGCGGAGCTGCTGTGGCCTTGGGGTCCGACGACGGCGTCGTAGGCTGCTGTGGGCGCCGTCGCCTGTAGCGGCAGTGCCGGTAGCAGAAGTGATGCTTGCATCTGCATCGACAAGACGGCATCGGGCACGAGGGATGTTGTGAGTAGAGAGAGATGGAGAGATGGAGGTGGAGGGTGAGAGTTATGAGCGCACCTGGCGCATACGCGGTAGCCTTGCATCCAACCGAATTGGACGTGGCAGTTCGATTCAAAGCAGCCCAGAATCCTCTCCTCGCCATCCAGCAGTGATGAAGGCCTCACGAAAGATGTCTCTTCCTCCTCGTCCAGAAGGAAAGTGTCGCAATCGGATCCATGTCGTTCTGATTCCCTCCTTTGTCTGCTTGGATTGGACCTGCGTTGTTTGTGCTTGCTCGAGGGTCCTTCGGCTTGGGCACCATCACCACAACTTCCGATGAGGAGGTGCTCAGCCACGAACCCACCGATTTCGACGTGGACTCGTAGTAGCCGTTGATCGAGTCCCACGAGGGCACGTACGCCAGTTTCCCCACCCAGTCCATCGGTCGTCTCGCGTTCTGTATCCACAAGTTGCGAAGTCAAATGGAATAAAGTTTGATTTGCGATCTTTCCTTCTCTTTTTCTTTCCTTTTCGAATCTTCTTTTAAATTCAATTTGAAAGGGCCAACCAACAAGATGTCGAAGGCTGGAGGCTAGGAAGCAAATGATGAGGCCCCGCAGGATCAACGATCTTTGGTGATCTGTGTTGAGCCGCACATCGCCGCTTCCCCTCTTTGCCGCTTTCGCCCACATTTCCAGTCACTTTCTGATTTATATTCGGCCGCCCACATTTGTAAGTGTGCTACACGGCAAGCCGCAGCCGTGGTTGGAACACAACGATCGCGGTGGACCACCCTGGAACTTCAACACGTAGAAATGTCTGCTCTGCAACCTTTCACACAAGTTCTTTAGACTTGCACCTGTACACGTCTACAGCCACCCGACTGCAAGGTGCTTCGTCTCTACGTTTTACATGGCGCTCATCACCTCCTCCTCCTCACCACTTCAATCGTTTTTGCACACGTACCGTAATACAGACACAACCAGCTGGACAGTACCGGTAGAAGATGAGCAAGGTGAAGGCGAGGATTGCGGGAACGGTGGCGCTGGCCAGCTCGCTTCCCCTCTTCACGAACTCGCACAAGGCAGACATCTCCATATCGGAGCCCGAGTCCTTCCGTCATGGCGTCCACATCTCCTGCCACGAGGGCCAGATCACGGTATGCACTGCCTCTGCTGCGCTGCCGCTCTTCTGCTCTTCTACTGTCCATTGCGCCAGCTCTGGCTCAACGTTGGGCTCCATCCACTACTACGCAGGGCGTCCCCCAAGTGTGGAAGGAGGAGATTACCGAGTGGGGTCAGGGCACCCTGCCCAGTGGTGCCGCGGACGAGCTGGTGGCGCAGCAGCTCCCGAAGGTCATCCGGCCCACCACCGACGACCTGCGTCCCTACATGAAGAGGCGCGAGCCTGTGCGGCATACCAGTACTATCTCGAACATGCGCGCCATGATCAAGTTTCGACTTCCGCCTCAAGCAGAGGTTGTTGACTCTGAGGGTCGCGGGCCGAACAAGTCGAGCGATACCGGCTTGATCGACCGGGAGGCCCTGAAGGCCCTGGCCGCGGAGACCAATGTGATCAGGCTCATCAATGATGCGACCAGTACCCTGGACTTGTCGTCGTGCGGCATCGACGACCTCAAGGAGCAGTGGTTCGAGGTCAATCGCGGCGTGGCCCGCACGCTCAAGTCGGCCGACCTCGGGTTCAATCACTTTCAGTGGTTCCCGCTCCAGCTGCTGCGA
The DNA here is from genome assembly GCF_000313135.1 of Acanthamoeba castellanii str. Neff. Taxonomy (NCBI): domain Eukaryota; phylum Discosea; order Longamoebia; family Acanthamoebidae; genus Acanthamoeba; species Acanthamoeba castellanii. The sequence goes on from NW_004457584.1 coordinate 617,872, forward strand.
TTCAGTCAGTGCCTGTCGTCCCTCTGCCTCGACGGCAATCAGCTCAGCGAACTGCCGCCCCACATCGGTATTCTCCAACGTACGGCCACCACCTCGAGGCTCTTCGTGCCACTCAGTGCCCTCAGCGTTTTGACCTCACAACAGGACTGGTCGAACTGAGCGTGAACGGTAACATGCTCAAGACGTTGCCCCCGGCCATTGGGCATTGCACTTCGCTCGAGACGCTCTCCGTACGTTCCAGCTAATTTGAGTGTCACAGCTTCTGATCGCTACTTACACGTCCCGCACACAGTTGAAGAACAATCACATCAAGAAGCTGCCTCGCGAGTTGGGCCGGCTTAGCAAACTGGAGGAGCTCCACCTGAGCGGGAATGCACTCTCCACGCTTCCAGCGGGCATTGGTGGTTGCACGCAGCTGCAGGTACAGCTACTCCCTCCTGCTTCTCTTATGTTCTCTCGCACTCACTCGTCGGCGGCCGCGACTGCAGGTGCTCGACGCAAGCTGGTGCAGGTTGGAGAGGTTGCCCGAGGAGATGGCGCACGTTACGTCGCTCATTGAACTCAATCTGGCTCACAACAACCTGACGGCCCTGCCCTCCGCCATTGGGCTTATGACCCGCCTCGTACGCTTCTGTGTTTTGTGAGCCCTTCTTCGCGCAATCATGCAGACCTTCGCCTGACTTCCGTTCTGTCGCGCGCGATACAGATCGATCTGGACATCTCAGACAATTGCTTGGAAGACCTGCCGGTGTCGATGGGCCTCATGAACTTCAAGGTCCACTCCACACCACCCACTCACACCTTTCCATCGTGCCCTCATCTCACACTCAGTGTCGGTGTGCGGTGGGTGGTGTGTGTTGTACAGAACTTTGCGTGTGATAACAATCCGCTCAGCGATCAGGGTCTAGTTGGGACGCTCAAACTGACCGTGCACCATGTGCTGAGCTACCTGGAGAGGCGGATGTACGCCCACATCCCGATGGACGACCACGAGGACTACATCGTCGTGCTGCGCGAGAGCCGTCCGCCCGTCTCGCCCATCTGCTGTCCGCCGCTGCCCTCGACCCCGTTCCAGTTCACCGTCTCGGGCCACGTTGCCGTCGCCGCACAGCCCATCCCGTCCGCATCAGCAGGCAACGGTAGGTGCAAGCCGACCGCTCATGGTGCTCTCCCGCCGCTGCCGCAGAGTAACGAGCCGAAGCTGGAGAAGAAGCAGCAGAAGAAGGAAAAGCAGAAGGCGACGAGGCTCGACGAGGCCAAGGCCCGAAAGACGAAGAAGGGGAACGACTCAGACGGTTCTTCATCGTCATCGACGGCCTCTTCGCCCGGTCTCGAGAGCGACAATGCGGCGGTGAGACAGCAGACGATCGTAGTCAAGGCTGACGCACGCGACACTGACCACAAACGCGAATGCGAGGACGAGGACGAGCTCGTTCTCCTCAAGCTGAATAAGCTCAAGTCGCTCTCGCGCTCGTTGGTCAACGTGATGCTCGAGATCGGTACGCCTCTGACAATCAATTTTTCCATACCCGTGGTGCGACGAGCTCACTCGGGCCACACCATACCTCTTCTGGGCACAGTCGAAGACATCCAAGTGGAGCTGACCGAATTGACAACTCTCGAGGAGGCGGTCGACCTGGCCAAGACTATCCGCTCGCTGAAAGATGTACCGCACACGACACGACACGACACGACACGACACGTGCTTGTGGTGGCTCGAAGCTCACACAACCCGGGTCGACAGGAAATGGTGGCGATTCGGTCTCGCGAGGAGGTGTACGCGGTGAGCGAGAGCTTGAAGCCAACACCGCCCTGCCACGACGGCGTAGATCGTCTGTCCTTGATCAAGTGCACCGTCTCCACCGGTACCCCCCCTTCGTTTCCCTTCGTGTTCGCCACTTGGCCCGCACTGCTGTTTGTTCTCACGCCCTTGCCTCGCGCGCTCACGCCAGCCCTGGACAACATCGCGATCACGATCCGGGCCTTGGGGAGCGCCATTGAAGTTACGCCGGACTTTGACTCCCTGTTCGTCTTCACGCGGCACCTCAGATCCCTCTACGAGCACCTGAACTATGAAGACGACGATGAAGGCGATGCTTCTTCGGCAACGTCGTCATCGTCATCTTCTTCCTCCTCGAGTCCGTAAGTGCCACTTTTGATAAAATTCTCTGCCACGTCGCAAGACCCGTACATTCGACGCAAGCTGCAGCTTCAAGCTGGCGGGCACTCCCTTTTTAACCGAACTTTTTCTTCGATTTAATGTACATATATAATAATAATAAATCAATAAATCCAAATAATCAAAGCGTGGTTGAAGGGTTTTTGAACGTGGGTGAGAGAGCCACGAATTTCTTTTAAAAAAGAAATTAAGGAAGTCCGGTCTTTTAAACAATAATTGGAGAGGGCGTTATGTGGGAAGCTGGTGCAGAAATTGAGGAGGAGCCCCAGACGCCACAGCCCATAGCGGCAAGACTTGACTGGCCCAAGGCCAGGTCGGGGCAGGCCATGACCTACGCGCCCTCGTCCGGCCTGATCTTCCTCTTTGGCGGTTCCCTCCCTCTCCCCAGCTTATTTTTTTAAAATAGATTTCTTCTCTTTCTTCATCTTATGTATTTATTTATTTATTTATTTATTATGAATAACCAGGGTACGACCAGTTCTACATGAACGACCTGTGGACGTTGTCGCTGGGCAGGACCGACTTTCCCTCCCTCACCGACATCACCATCAAGGTACACCGCGTCGTGTGTGTCTGTTTGTGTGTGTGTGGCTGTGAACGCACACACGTGTGGTGGGCGCCAGTACTGAAGTGTGGGCGCGCAGGCCGTGAAGAAGCAGCACGGCGCCAAGACCGACGAACTGCCCATACCCGAGGACCTCAAGCATCGCCTCCGTTACGGTGCACACACCGCCACGCGACACGCAGCCATAGCACACAGCACACACGCAACACGCCGAAATTGCTGACTGAGTGTGCGATGATCAGCCGACATCGGAAAACAGATGGAGTGGCGCGAAGAATGCTTGGGGGCAGCTCACGCCACGCAGAACCCCTCGCTCCCTCTTCGGACGACAGCGGGCATCTGCGTGGTGGACCGCGCGCTGTACATGTTTGGCGGGAGTCAGGGCAGCCCCGACAACAGCGACATCTACAAATACGACCTCGGTACGTTCCCCCCGTACACGTCGTGTTCCACCACAACACAATGACACGCAGCGCAGCGCAGCGCAGCACAACAAAACGCGATGCAACACAATGTGTACGATGAGGTTAAGGAATTTGGGTCCATCTGGATAGGCGAGGGAGCCGCGCGTCAATGGTCGAAGCTGGAGGTTAGCGGTGCCACGCCCAAGCCCTCCAATTACTCCAAACTGGCCGTCTGGGGCACCCACATTGTATGTACGCCGCCGTGTTGTGATCGGTCACGTGAAGGGAGAGTTACCTGACATTTTTCTGCGCACGTGTGCGTGTGCGGCTGGTTGTGTGTGCGTGTGCGGTGGCGCGTACGTGTGTTGCCAGGTGGCGATCAACGACGAGAACATGAAGGACACCCCACAAGACACTGATTCCTTCCACATCTTTGATACGAGTACACCCCCCCCTGGTCACCCCTTTTGGGCCCCCGTGTTCGTGCACAATGCTCACAACTAACACAACACTGCCCCGTCCAGCCACCGCAGAATGGCGGGGTTACAAATGCTCGGCCGCGCTACAGGCCTTCGAGAATGTGTCCGTTGGTGTGTGTGTGACCAACACCCCCCCCCACACGACTCTCGGCTTTCCAAATGATGAAGCACCTGAGACTTCATTGCGCTCATCACACCACATCAGGCATTGCGTTCGGCCACCTCTGCTTTGTGAGCCCCGATGCCACGAAGCTGTTCTACATGGCCCTGGACGACCTGGCCGCGACGACGGAGAGGCCTGCGGGGAGCGAGCGGCTCGAGTGGAAGGCGCTGGACCTCGAGCGGGGAGACCCGGCCATGAACCCTACCGTCACCTGCTGGGCGGGGCCATATCTGTTCGGCGCGTCGGACGACCGCCTTGGCGTGCTGGTCATCGATCTCGCCAAGGGTACTGTGACTCGCACCTGTCTGCGCTCCACTTCTCTCCCGCTCGCTCACGCCTGTGCGCCGTATGCGGTGGTGCGAGTGCGGTGCGTGTGTATTTTGTGCGTGTGCGTGTGCGTGTGCGTGTGCGTGTGCGTGTGCGTGTGCGTGTGCGTGTGCGTGTGCGTGCAGGTAGTGGCAGGTGGCAGCCGATAACGCTGGTGGGAGAACCGCTGAAGATCGCCGACTCGGGGGCTACGATGTGCGGCTCGCCCTCGCGCCTGGTCGTGTTCGGTTCGGCGGCACACTTTGCCCTCCTTCAACACAATGCTCGTATTTGTCATGACCCGCCATCTCACTCGTGTCCCTCCCACAGGCGGCTACAGCGCCAATACCGGTTACTCGCAAGCGACGACTGTACTCGATGGTGCGCCTTCATCTCGCCTGTGTGACTGGCACATGCGCTTGACTTACGCCGCCGTGCCCGATTTGTGAACTACAGTGACCGACCTGGAGGTAGCCCAGGTCATCAACCTGTGAGTGGCCGGTCTTGATGGACGTAACGCACAATAGTGACGTAAAAAGAGTATATTCTATTTTAAATATGTTAATTATTAGCCCATAATTAACTGTTTACATTTAAGGTGGCTGTCAGACGCTGGTTGGCGTGTAACACCTTTTTTGTCCATAATGACCGTTACGAGAAAACGAATTTTTTAAGAGCCCATCATCTTGTTCAACACAGCCATCTCGACTAAGGTACGTGTTCACGTTTCTGAGCATACGGTGGTGGTGGTGGTGGGGGGGGAACGGTGCTTCTCATCACTATTTTTCTACAGAGAAGGCAAGAAGATCAGAGTAGCGGTTATAGAAGAAGATGGCGAGCAAGGGAAGAGTCATGTCGGATGCGGAGAAGCTGTACCAGATGCTACAGCCGGGACCCAAGTTTCTCATCTCGCGTCCGCGCCAGCTCGTCCGACACGGCGAGCTCATGTACTTCAGCGTCAACACCCTGAGCAAGAAGCCGCGCTACTTCTGGCTCTTCACCGACTGCCTACTCGTCACCAAGCGCACAAGCGCTCAGAAGTTTCAGCTTCAGGTCGTCATCCACTTCAGCTCCGGCATGAAGGTCGTCACCATGCCCGACAGTCCCGTCCACGAGTTCCGCCTTCTGTGCCCTGAGAAGGTACTACCCCTGTTGCCCTTTCGTTGTCATCGCTCCAGAACACGATTGCTCACACGCATCGTGTCGTGCGTGTCGTGTCGTGCGTGTCGTGTCGTGTCATGCGTGTCATGCGACGAACAGGGAACGCTGGCTAAGGCCAAGCAGCGTCGGGTGGTGATGTGGGGCAAGAACCGGGAGCACAAGGAGGTGTGGCTCACGGATCTCAAGCACTGCCTGTGGAAGTCGACCGGCATGGTCGGACCCGACCCGGCGAGCCCCCAGGCTGCTCACGCTGGTGGCGCCTACAGCACCAAGAACGATGACGAGGAGGTGAGGCACATGATGAAGGAGGTCTCGCTCCGCGATCAACGGCCGAGCGACCCGCAGCAGCGTCAGTACGATCAGCCGAGAGGTGTCCAGCAGGGAGGCGGTGGTCGCGGCGCCGGCGGGTCGCCCGCCAGGCAGCAGCAGCAACGGGCGGACTACGGCGACGAGGAGTACGAGCAGTACTCGGACGACGGCGAACCAGAAGGGGACGAGCACTGGAGCGACACAGGCGCCAAGAGGTACGCACCGCCCACGTGTTCACTCAAAGCGGCGCTACAACATGTTCCCACTCACGCCTGGCCTCCGCAGTGATACTCTCATCTCATTCGATGATGATTTCCCGCTGGCGCCAACGGAGGGGCAGCAGCACCACTATTCTCACCCGCAGCAGAGAGAGGCCGGTTATTCGGCCCAGGTCCCACCTGGTAGGGTTCACCCCCCGCCTGCTCCTCTTCGACTTCATGATTACAGCTGTTTGCTCGATAATCCGACCGCCTGGTACGTAATGGTGATGTTGCAGGAGTTGCTCTGGCCCCGATTGGCGGATACCCCCAGCAGCAAGGGGCCGGGCAGCAGTACGCCGCTCAGGGCCACTATGCGAGCCACTACCAACAGCCACAGTACGATGCCTACTATGGCGCCTACGCTGGGGCACCCGGGGGCGGCTACGCCCAGCCCCAGCAACAGCAGCCACAGCAGTCCTACGCCGGCCAGCACGGGGCGCCGATGGCGGGTGCAGACGGTGGTGCCTACTACAACCAGGTCTACGGCAATATGCAGTCGCTCTACTCCCAGGTGCCCAGCTATGACCAGACCCCGACCCCCGTGGCACTGCCCGTCGTCGATGTCGGGGTCGCGGCCGGAGCCGGCTCGGCGGCGCCTGCCGGCTCTACCACCCCCGGCAGCGCGGCGGCTGACGACTTTGCCAGGAACGAGTTGATGGAAGCCACCAAGGTGGTGGAGGAGCTTGCCCTGGATCTGGCCGTCGCCCGTAACGCCGCCGAAGAACATATCGCCACCGCCGCTCCCGCCTTCATCGACGTGTCCGACTCCGTGTTCGATACCACCCAGGTACTCCTCTCGTGTTTTTACCGAAGCTTCACTCGATACGACTGACTCGGCTCGTGACTGGTCGGCGGTAACGTGCAGTTCATTGCGAGGGCCTGCACAGTGCTGCTCAGCGCGGCGAGTCGCGCTCAGTTGGAGCGAGGCTACACGGGTCGGATACGGCCTACCATGCGGACCCGAAGTGGGCCGAGGGCCTGGTGTCGGCTGCGCGGTTCGTGGTGGCCTCGATCGGGCACCTGGTCAGCACCAGCAAGCAGTACGTGGCGTGGGAGGGCGGAATCGGCAACGAGCCGCTCGCCGCCAGCGCCGGAAGCGTCAACGTCTCCACCGCGCAGCTGCTCGCCGCCTTCCGCGCCCGATACCAAAAAGGTACCATCTCTCTTACCACCACCTTTCACAAGCCGACTGCGTGCAACTACGACTCACACCCCCGACCGCACACGCACGACACGCACACATAGGGAATGACCTTGGCCTGGAGGAGGCGGTGAAGAGCATCACTTCGGCCACGCAGAAGTTGGTGGAGGACGCCAAGGCGGCGACCCCGACGGGCGGGGCGGTGGCTGCGGCACCGCCGGCGGTCGACCCCACCTCGAAGTACAGTCTCACCCAGCGCCAGGTGATGGAGATCGAGGCCCAGGCCCGCATCCTCAAGCTAGAGAAGGAGGCTCAGGCCGCGCGGCTCGAGCTCAATCGGCTCAGGAAGGCCGAGTACGCCGGCAGCCAGAAGTGAAGCGACGATATATAAGCCGATTAACGTGCAATATGTTGCCTTTATATGCTTGCTTATACTGTTTGCTTCTATTGTTCGTTGATTGGAGGGAAGGGGTGGACCGTTTGAAGAACTTCACAAGAGTGCAAGTGTGAAGCCGATCGCTGCTCCCTGGACTGCCACAGCATAGCTGGAGGGCGTGGTACCAGGGGCGCCCACAAGAAATAAGTCTAATCTTGAGTTGTGAGGCACATGGGAGGCCTCACTACCAGAGATTAAGCTGATAAGAACAGATACTTCAGATGATCTTAGCCACTGGGGCCGAGAAGATATCTTTCCTCATAGTAAGGACCTCTATTTATATCAATCCTCCAAGTGTGCATAATGAAGAACTGAAAAGTTAGGTCTTTGTCCCAAGCTCGTCTCTTCGACCGAACAGACGGAAGAAGCCACCTTAACGCAGCTTCTTCGAAAATCCCAGAATTGGCTCTCTTGGGCTTTCTGTGAAGACAAAAAATAAAATAAAATTAAAAACAGATAGCGCGCCAAAAAGGGGCACAAAACGCGAGATTGGTGGGCGAGGCGATCTCTCCAATTCGTACAGAGATGAGCCAGACGCCGAGCCCGCCGGGAGGGGGCAAGAGGAAATTGAAACGGAGTGGCGGCAAGAATCGAAGACGGCATACGTTGGCCTCTGCAGGTCCGCTCTTCCCCACTTCCAGCAGCAGCAGTTCATCATCTCCATCTCCATCTTCTCCTGCTGCATCCATCGATGGGGATGCGGAGAACATTCGAGTCGTTTGTCGATTTCGACCCCCATCCGACCAGGAGCTGTCTCAAGGTGTGCCACTTTCTTGCCCACCCACCACCGCTTCTTGGAATCCCGGTGCCATAACACATCTCTACGTCATCTTGCAGGAGGCGCACACTGTGTGAGCGTTGGCGGCGACGGACAGACGGTGACCTACGAGGTTTGTCGTCCTCTCACTTTGCCTATTCTCTTCTTCATGAAGGAGCTGCTCCTCACATCGTGTGCACCTTCGTGTGTGCCTGTGGCCTTCTCAAGTCCGAAAGCGGGAAGACCCAGAACTTCACCTTCAACCGAGCGTTCGGCGAGTACGCGCTCCAAGAAGAGGTCTACGAGTACGCCGCACAGCCCATGGTGGAAGGTATGCGCCTCTCTCTCTCTCTCTCTCTTTCTCTTTCTCTCTGGGTCCATCTTTTTCGTAGTTGTTGATCTTCCCAACTGTGCTCTGCAGATGTGTTGAACGGGTTCAGCGCTGCCATCATTGCCTACGGCCAAACGGGTGCGGGGAAAACATACACAATGCAGGTACCTGGCGTTCTGCTTTCTCTTCAGTAGCTGTTTCACACCAAGTGCGATTGTGTGATGCGTGTGTGTCGTGTGTGTCGTGTGTGTCGTGTGTGTCGTGTGTGTCGTGTGTGTCGTGTGTGTCGTGTGTGTCGTGTGTGTCGTGTGTGTCGTGTGTGTCGTGTGACGTCATCATTGAATGGCAACGAAAGGGCCCGGGTTTTGATGATCCCAAGCTGCACGAGCTGGGCTACGATGAGGGAATGAAGGGCATCATCCCGCGGGTCATGGAGGAGATCTTCTTTCAGGTGGCCCAGGCCCCGCCGCACATACAAATCGACGTCTGCGCCTCCTACCTCGAGATCTACATGGAAAAGACACGGGACTTGCTCGGTACGTCCCACTATGTCCCCCTATATATATATATATATATATAAATGTACATAATAGTGCCGCAATATATGCTGAATATGAATATATAGTTTTGTGCATATGTATTGGCACTCACGATATAATGGTGTGATGTATTCAACGAGGGCAGCTCCGCACAGGCAGCTGGAGATATTGGACCAGCCCGGTGGCGGCGTGATTGTGACGGGCGCCGAGGTGCTGACGATGCTGTCGAGCAACGAGATCATCGCGACCATGCAGCGCGGCGCGCGCAACCGCATGGTGGCCTCGACCAAGTCGAACGACGAGAGCTCGCGCGGACACGCCATATTCCTCATCACCGTCACCAAGCACGACGCCGTCAACCAGCTCACCCAGAAGGCACAGCTGTACCTCGTCGACCTGGCCGGCTCCGAAAAGGCCGACAAGACCGGTACGCACACCCAACATAGTTGCGCGTGTGCGACGTGTGCGGTGGTGCGTGGCGTGTGTCGTGTGCGGGAACGCAACACTTGCGCGGCTCACTCGCTAATCAATCAATCAATCAATCAATCGCGCCCAGGTGCTGAGGGCCTGCGTCTGGACGAGGCCAAGAAGATCAATCAGTCGCTGCTGGCGCTCGGTAACGTCATCTCGGCGCTGAGTTCGGGCGACAAGCGACACGTGCCCTACCGAAACAGCAAGCTCACGCGGCTGCTCAAGAACAGGTGCCACAACACACAACACACCACACACACACACACACACACAACTGAATCACGAGATTTGCGCGCTGACTTGGAGCACCGTTCATTGTTCTGAATGAATGCAGTTTGGGTGGCAACGCGCGGACGACGCTCATCGTCAACTGCTCGCCGAACAGCGTAAACGCCCTCGAGACCCTCTCCACCCTTCGCTTCGGCGACCGGTACGTAGGGCTGCGTTCGTCGTCGTTGTGGCATTTTTCACCGAATATTGACCATAACTTTTGTTTGCATTTCAATACTCTCCAGGGCGAGCCGGATCAAGAACAAGCCGGTGGTCAACCAGCACCGCTCGGTGGAGGTGCTGGAGGCTCTGCTCAAAGAGTCGGAGCGGAAGAACGAAGAGCAGGTGCGCCACCGCCACCTCCAAGACACCTTTAAGGTGTCGAATTCTTTAAGGTGTCGCAGTGTCACTTGCGACTCACACACACGCACACACTCTCGCTCTCGTGTCCTGCGTGCCCCCAGGCCCGATTCATTCAGTACTTGCAGGCCGAGCTGGAGCGGCTGAGCAACAACAACAACAACAGCGCGTCGGGCTCTGCGGCAGATCACCCGGCCGGCGACCGAGGCCAGTCGCAGGAGCAGCCCGCCGTGTTGAGGGGCGGGGGCAAGGGCAAGGGCAAAGAGAAGCTGCACGACGAGTGCGACGGCCTGCTCTACGTCGACGCAGACAAGGAGAACCGGGTGCCCACCACCACCACCCCTGTCGGGCCGCCGCCGCCAGCGAGCTACGACAGCGCCCACCACCAGGCGGAGGGGGAGGAGTCAGCGCGCAAGGAGCAGCACGACGAGCGGGTGGCCCAGATCACGCCGCTGACGAGGCGGCCGGTCATTCATGGGAATGTGAACCACCGACACCGGCAGGAGATGCTGCACTACGTGTGCCCGCTCACGCGCGGCATCTTCAAGGACCCGGTGTTCTGCGCCGACGGACACACCTACGAACGGCAGGCCATCAAGCTCTACCTAAAGGGGTACCACCGATCGCCGCTCACAGGTATGCTTTGTATGCCGTGTGTCGTTGGTCGTGTCGTTGGTCGTGTGTCGTTGGTCGTGTCGTGCCGTTGGTCGTGTCGTGTCGTGTCGTGTCGTGTCGTGTCGTGTCGTGTCGTGTCGTGTCGTGTCGTGTCGTGTGTCGTGTCGTGTCGTGTGCCACATGAGTAACACACAATGTGCACTTGCAGGTCAGCGATTGGACCACAAGAAGCTCACGCCCAACTACCACCTGCGGAAGCTGCTGGCGGCAAAGCGGGACTGCGACCCGGTCTTCTCGACGGTCAACTTCTTCGCGGTGCTGCCCTACGAGCTGCTGTGCCTCATCTTCAGCCAGCTCGATGCCGTGTCCCTTGGCCGAAGCATGATGGTCCGTTCCTTCTCCCACCAATGATAGATTTGTCTTGCGATCTGTCTGACACGCACACGCACACGCACCACCGCACACGCACCACCGCACACGCACATGGTTGCAGGTATGTCGCATGTTCGAGGAAGTGCTCCGAGACGATGTGTTCTGGCGACAGATGTTGGTGCGCGACGCGCCGGACAAGGAGGCCAACAAGAACGATCCACGACCACGCGAGCGCTACGTCAAGCTCTTCCTCGACCGCCGCGCCGCGCTCCGGCAGGCCAAACGCCTGACCACCGCCGCCGTTTTGCCGCTGGGCCACACCGGTGCCCTCACCCTCTTTCGCACATGATAGGCCTGTACAATAAGATTTCGGAGACTTTTTAGCCACTCGGCGCTTTGCAAAAATCTCCTCGGAGTTGTTTTCTCTTTCACCGAAGCTTCGTTTTTGGTCCCAAATGGAGCAGAGCAGGGTACAGTCTGCAGAAGAGATGGAGCGGCCACGGTGCAGTGCGGCGGGGTGCGGCAACTTTGCTGCGGGCTTCTGGGGTGATGAAGGTGACGGTGGGTTGTGCAAGGCGTGCCGTAGGGGCGAGGGACCGGACTCAGCCAAGCGCAAGCGCGAGGCCGAGCTGGAGCGGGCGGCCGAGGCCGAGGCGGCGCGGAAGAAGCGGGCGAAGCTGCGGGACTACCGCGAGGCCCAGGCGCCTTGCGTGGGGTGCGGCGGCCGCGAGATGCTGAGCGTCGAGGCCCGGTCGGGCCAGTGGAACCGCTACACGCTGCCGTCGGGCGAGGAGCGGGAGGGCTGCCTCCCGCAGCTGCCCGGCATCGCGGACGAGGTGGTGGGCGTGGTGATGAAGCTCTGCGTGGACTGCGGCACTATCGTCGGCTTCGACTCAGCAGCGCTCAAGGCCGCCATCGCCCGAGCCGAGGTCATCGAGGAGTAGCTAGTGCGCGTGGAAGGGAAAGATAACTGGTTGTGCTTCATCATAGCACCAATCTCCATTTCATGTAGAATTACATTACACGCTGGCCAGCGTGCTGTGGACCCGCTTTGCCCCCTTTTGCTTCTTCTCCTTTTGGTCCTTCTTGTCCTTCTTCCTCTCCTTCTTGTCCTTCCTCTTCTCCTTCTTGTTCGTCGCCTTGCCACCGTCTTGCTCATCATCCGCCGCCGCGCTGCTGCTTCCGGTCCGCCCGGCCCGCGGGGTGTTGACGGCACTCACGTCCGCCTCCTCTGAGATGGCCGACAGAGACGACGCGCCGCCCGAGACGAACGACGACAGGGAGGACGTGGCGGCGTCCATGCTGCCCTTGCGCCCGCCGCCGCGCGGTGTGGGCTTGGTGGCGCTGTCGGTGCTGGCGCTGCGCTCCTTGCTCACCGCCTGCTTGCCGCCGCCGGTGGAGCTCTCGGCGCTGCCGCTCCGGCGCCGTACGAGCCGCGGCGTGATCGCGGCGTAGGACGAGCCGGCGGACGACGGCGCCGACGACGATGGCGACGATGACGACGACGACGACGCGCCGCTCGGGAACTGGCTCAGGTGGTGGTTGTAGTTGTTGTCGAAGCTCTCGCACCGCTCCTTGCCGCCGCCGCCGCCGGTGAAGAAGCCGCCGACGCTGCCGCTGCGGTCTTTGGTGAGCAGCACCGGGATGTCGGGGTTGGAGGCCGACCGGCTCTTCAGATCCTTCTGTCGCCGCGCCAGCAAGCCCACCGACTTCTGTTCGACAATACGTGTGCGTGTCGTGTGCGTTGTGTGTGTCTCTCGGTTTAGTGCTGCGTGTGCGTATGTGCGACGAGAACGTGCGCGTGCGTACCCATTTGGGCGGGAGGGATTGCTGGATGAGTTCGGTCAGCAGCGAGCAGCGGGTGCGGATGATGCGCTCCGACAGCGGATACGTCTGATACGCCGCCCGCTCGGCGTTCACCACTGTTCAACAAAAAATTAAATAAAAATAAATAAAATGGCGCCCCAAAAGGTCAGCTCAGCCCAGCCCAGCCCGGCCCGGCTGCGGTGCCGACACAAAGGGCAACGGGGCCTTCTTCAAAGGTGGTGGCGGTGGCGCACGTTTGGTGTAGAGGAATTCGGTAAAGTCGCGGCCCTTCTCGAACACGGGCGTTTCGGTGGGCAAGCGCGGGCCGAACAGGGGCACCTGCGGTAGGTACGGTGGTGTGAAGTGGGTGGTGAGCAGCACCATGCACCATCGAAAGCGATGGATGTGCGTGGCGTACGGGTTGCGAGGCGGTGACGGCCACACGGTAGCGCGTGACGTCATCCTCCGAAGAGTCGTCCTTCTGCACCACCACAAACACCTCTGCGCAGCGCACACACGCACGACACACGCACACGCCACACACGAATGCTGACGTCAGCGCTGATCCTGATTGGGGCGGGGGGTGTGTAGTGGCAAGGGTACTGTTGAACTGCGAGGTGAAGGAGATGGGCGAGAAGGGGGTCTTCCCGTCCACGAAGATGATGACCACGACGTCGTTGCCGATGTGCTGCTTCCGCTGCACCTGCTGCTTGTCCTTCGATCGATAGGGCAACAGCGTCGAGACGTGGAACCTGCGGTGGTGGCGGTGGCGAGGAGGGTTGGGGATTAAGGTGGCGGCAGTCGTGGCGTTCTTTTAAGGAGGCGGTGTGCGTACATCATCTCGAGGCCTCGCCAGTAGCGGTAGAGGGAGTACTTGCCCATGCGGTCGTCTGCGGGGGGGGGGCAAGGCATCAATTCGTGTTCGCTTTCGTCTTCGCTTTCGCTTTTTGTTTGTTTTTTTAACTCCGATCGGAGTGTAGATTGAGCGGGTGCGTACTGTCGGTATCGAGGCCGCCGCGGTAGCCGTGCCACCCCTTGAGTCGGATCTTGTCGCCCAAGCAGGCAAGGAACTCCTCGAAAGCGGGACTGCCCTCCTCTGCACCCACACTGGCATGAGTCTCTGTTCCGCCCGCACACATGCGCAGTCGTGTGTGTGTGCGTGCGTGCCGTCGTGCGTGTGGTGGTGCATGTGCGTGCGTGTGCGTGTGCGGTGGTGCGTGTGCGTGTGTGACTTTGTGAGGAGATGAACCGTTGTTGAGCATTTCGTCTTCGGAGATCTGTCCGTCCTTGCAGTAGATGACCCCGAACTTGTGGGCGCACACCATCATCCCCATCTCAAGATCCTTGAGCTGCTTGGCCGCTTTCGCGCTCTATCGGGCGCACACGACACGACACACACACGACAACGCGCCGCACACGACACAGGTTGAGCGTTCGCCCGCGGCGGGGCGAAGGGGAAGGTGTAAGGTGGTGGGGAGCGGACCTTGAGCTGATGAAGTTCGGCGTTTTGGAGGTGCGGGTGGGTGGTCTTCTTGACGCCCTGCAGGAGACCGCTGGTGGTGGGGTAGTGGGCGATACGCGACACCCGACCTGACGGGTCCCCGATAGCGCCGAGCAGCGATCCCTGCATCGCCAGCCGGCGCGCGTGTCAGCGCCATATGTCCACCGCACACGCACACGCACGCACGCACACACGACACACGACACACGACGACACACAAGCGCAGGAGAGAAAGCGCGCGACGTACGTATTGGCTGCGGATGAGGAACCAATGGGCGTGGGAGAGGCTGTCCTTCTCCTTGGTGATGGACACCACTGCAGTGATCACCAGCTCGGAGTCAAATCACTGCGTGTGCGCGAGCGGGGCGGGGGCGTGGCGTGGCGTGGTGTGCGTACCAATGGGACCCAGGGTGGGGTCGGCGCCGATCATGTTGACGTGCGCTACAGCACCGATGAAAAGAAGAAGAAAAATGTAAGCAATGTCGGAATATATCCGCACAACGTGGTGATGATTGTACCCTTTTTGTAGAAATATTTCTTGTACAGCGGAGTGTAGTTGGACTCGCGCTCCAGGGCGTACATCTCCTCCTGGAAAGTAGAGAGCAATAATAAAAATCAATATGCACATAGAAACATACATATACATATAGAAACGCGGTTGCTTCTTCAGATTTCTAAACATATGTTGTAGCGCGTGGTCGACGTACGTATTCGTCCGGGGCCGTGGAGTCATTCGACGTGAGCGACATCTCGCTGGCGGCCATGCAGGCGCGCGGGCTGAGAAGTGAAAAAGAAAAGAAAAACCAAGTCAATGCCCGCGATCAATGAAAAGGAAAGGTATAATAAAAAAACGCACTTGATGCTTCGGCGCTTGGAGGGAGGGAAGAATCGGGGCGACTCGAGCAGCACGCCGGGCACCTCGGCCAGGTCGACGCAATAGTCGTCGATCCCGTCGCGCCCCTCTTCAATCCCTTCAGCTTCGATGTACCAGTCGGCACAGGGCAGAATCATCGCGTTCACATCATACTGGGGTGTGTCGTGTTGTTGAGATCGTGTTGTCGAGATCGTGTCGTATTTAATGGTACTGGACTTAATGATGCTGAGCACACACGCACAGTGGCAGGTGGCCCGTACCGAAGCGGTCATGTCGACATTGGTCAGCTCCAGGAGCGACCGCGAGACCGTGGACGAGAGCGAATTGGTCGAGGACGACGAAAGCGTAATGTTGCTGTACATTCCCGAACTCTGTAGTGTAATCATACGTAAATGCTCATCGGTCAATATATAAAAATAATATGTAACCTACACATCAGTCACTATATAAAATAAGATGTCATGGATATATCAAATATGAACGGAATGGTGAGCGTTCGAACCTGATGAATGGAGAGCTTCTTGGTCGAGTAGGAGAGGCTGATGACATCGAAAACGTTGGCGGTCGGGTCCGAGTTCCGCACGTCAAGGTCATCCTTGCCTGCTCAAAAGAACGAAACGAACAAATTTAAAAATGATTTAAAAAATGAAAAGCGAATAAAAAGCGACGACTATCGCGCGAAAGTGGTGCGTACCCTTCCGGATGTTGGGCATGGACCCGGACCGCAGTTTGGCTTTGTCGATCTTGCCGTCGTTCTTGCGGAGCTGCATGATCCTCTCACGCCACTTCGCGCCTGCAGTCTTTTTCTCTCCGCGCGGCGACGTGTTGCCCGGCTGTCCAACGACATACAACACACGCGACACACGCGACGCACGATTTCAGAAGAGCAAAAGAAATTGCAGTTTACAAAGTGCTGTTATGTACCAAAGCGAGGAACTGGCCAATGTCTCTGGACACTTCGAGCTGCTGCTTCTTCTGGGCCTCTGCTGCTGCCTTTTTGTCTGCGCACAGGTTGAGACCACCAAAGAGTGTTAGTCGCGTGTGCGTGTGCGCGCAACCATTGTCACAAGGGCTAGTCTGGCTCTGGTGTCTTACCGCTTTCGGTCTGGTGGAGGAACTTGAGAATCTCTTTGGTTCCAGCCTTCATGATGTCATCGGGAATGCGCGTCAGCAGATCCGGATTGCCTATTGAAAATATGACAACAAAGGCGTGAGCCATCATTCCTAACATTCTTCAGTTTGTAGGGAAGGTGTATGGTTGAGTGGTACCGGCGATGTTGAGCGAGCGAAGGTTCTTCAGGCGCCAGAGGCCCGGTGGCAGCAGGGTCAGCTTGTTGTTGTTGAGCGAGAGCACCACCAGCTCCCTCAGCGAACAGATTTGACTTCACACACATGAAACATGGCACACACCGCACACAACACGCGTCAGGTTTTTAGGTCCGTCAGCTGAGGAGAGTCGGCTGGGCGTACATGGAGGCGACCGGGCCGAACTTGGTGAGCTGATTGTGCGAGAGGTCGAGCAGCAGGAGGCTGGAGAGCTTGGAGAGCGGCAGCTTCTCCTCGCGCACGTAGGTGAGCTTGTTGTAGGAGAAGACCAGCTCCTGGAGGGACGAGAGGAAGCAGATCTGGGGCGGGATCTCGCCGAACAGGTTGTAGGAGAGGTCGAGCGCCAGCAGGTTGGTGAGCTGGGACAGGTCGGACGGGAACGAGCGGTGGTCGAGCGCGTTGTGGTGCAGGCTGAGCCCCATGAGCGACGACAGCGAGCAGATCTCGGCAGGGAGCTCGACCAGCTCGTTGTACGACAGGAGCAGGTCCTCGAGCGACACCAGCCGCGAGACGTGCGAAGGGATCGACAGCAACTTATTCGACGACACGTCCAACACCGACAGCTGATTCGCCCAAAAGTGCACACACACTGTAAGCGCACGCACACCTCGCACGCACGACCGCACACGCTGCACGGCACACACACAAGAGAGAAGGAGCAGCACCTGGGTGAGCTGGAAAAGCTCGTCGGGAAGGGCGGAGATGTAGTTGAGGGAAAGATTGAGCTCGCGCAGCGACTGCAGCTGCGAAATGGCACGCGGTATCTCCGTCAACCGATTGTTGCTGAGGGAGAGAGAAGAGAGTGAGTGAGTGATCATCAGACGAAGTGTTTCGTGCAACACCAGAAAGACGCGAAGAGTGAGTGAGTGGGTACCTAATGTTGAGCACTCGCAGGTGTTTCGTCGGTGCAGCACAAAGAGTCGGCGGCAGGGTGTCCAAGTACATATTCCTGCAGTCAACGCATGGTCAACACTCGGTCGATCCACATGTGCGTGATCATTTCAACCAATCGCCGAGGGTCGTACGTGAGGTCGAGGGCCTTCTCCTTGTTCTTGAGGGCGAGCGAGATCATCTTGAACTCCCAGGCCTTGACCATGAGCCGCAGCAGGTCGGTCTCGCGCGCTTCGTCATTGACCGACGCGCCGCCCATGGACTCGTCGCCGGTGGAGTCCGGGTTGGTGAAGCTGTCCTCCCGCTCCTGCGCCCACCGCTCCTTCTTGTTCTTCTTTCGCCCCGTCAGCGGGGGCTGGTCATAGGGTCCGGCGCCCTCCGCGCCTATCATCATACTCAGTCGCGGGCTCAGGAATGTCATTCCCGACCTATGGAAACACCGCACACGCTTGACAGTCAGCACTCGTGTGCACACACCCGCGCCGCACACGCACCACAACGCACACAATGTTGGCGGGACGCAATCAACGTACGCGAGCTGACGGTTGGTGTCCACAGGCGAGTTCCCACTCCTCGGACTGCCCGACAACAAGCTCTCTCTGCTGTGCGTCGCGTCGTGTTAAGTCCGATCACGGAGCGCCACGTGAAAACGAACTAAAAATGAAAAATTAAAATAAATTTTAAAAAAAGAGGCTACCTGCTGCCACCTCGGGGCGTCCCTTTTCCTTCCTTGGGCGATGTGCCTCGCGAGAACGACCTGAATAGATGAACCGGTCACAGATCAGCCCAGCAGAAGCAGGGCTATTGCCGGGTATAACTCGAGAGTCGAGTGGTAGATAGGCGCAAGCGGCCATACCCGATACGAGGAACAACGAGGGCGCCGCCAACTGGGCCGCGTTCAACCTCGACGCCGATGCCGCTGCCGCTACCGCTACCGCTCATTCCATTGATTTGCGAGCCGCCCTCGCTGTCGCTGGAGAGGCTCTCCATCGAGAGCGACCGCTCGCGTCCGCTATCGGAGTTATCCATGCCACGCATCAGCAGGTCCGGATCTAAATCACACGAAAACACACACGATGCACACGACACGACACGAGCCAACACACAACACGACGCACGAAAGCAGATAGAGAAGCTCGAGCGTAAGCCCAAGGCAGAAAGAACGAAGGCGAAGTAAAGCGATCTATCGGCCTGGTACCAGTGTTGACGCGGTTGCTGCGCCGCACCGGGACTTCTTAGGGAGGAAAAAGAAAAGTGAAGACAAGAGCGTCAGAATCGATTCAAGACGCACAACGCGCACAACGGCCGACAAGCTTAGGTTTGGCGTATGCTGTACCGTTCAGGGGCCGGCGCCGAGGCGCGCCGAGACGCGAGAGTCGGAGCGAGACCGATTCGCGCAAACAGTTGAACTGGCGCAGGTTCAGTTGCTGCACACACGAGCGAGCCACCACATCATCATATATTAATATCTCACAAAAAAGCCCATAATAAATAGAAGTGTGGATAATAAATAACCATTAAAATAATTGTTGTCATAAATAAAGTATAAACAAATGAACACTAAAACTAAAGTCATAAATAGCGAGAGAGATGGAAGGCGAGTACTTCGACGCCGAGCTCTTGCAGCTTTTCGTCGTTTCGCTTTTCGTCGTCGTCGAGGCCCTCCTTGAACTGGCCGTCGAGGGTGGAGAACATGTCCTCCGGCCGCTTGACGGTGGTGCCCCCGCCGCCAGCCGCCGCGGCCAAGCCCATGCTCACCTTCATGTGCACCCTCCTCGGGCTCTTCTTCTTCTCCCTCTCCTTTTCCTTCTCCTTCCTCTTCTCCTTCGAGGAGGATCGGTGGCGCACCCCTCCGCCACCACCTTCTACTCCTCCACTATTGGATTTACTCTCCTTGCCCTCGCCCTTCTTGCTCGTTGAAGATGACGCAGGCTGAGAGGGTGCTGATGATGATGATGAGGGGGCGGCCGTGTCATCCTTGCTGCGTTTCTCCTTGCCCTTGCCGCTGGATTCGGGCGGGGCATCGATGCGATCCTTCGACGACTCGAGAGCTCGGCCCGAGCGACTCCGCCGCAGGAACATTTTGTTATATTTATATTATAAGTTATTTCTTGATGCTTTAGCCTTTCTTCGATTCAAGCTTCTGGTTGTGTGCTGCGCTCTCCTTCCTCGCGGCCGTGTTGCTACCTAACCCCGCCAGTTGCTGAGCGGCACCGTTGCTGTTCGCACCCGTCGCTTCGTTCTCTTGATTTCTTTCTTCTTTTCTTTTTTGTTCTTGCTTTTTCCCGTCGCTTCGTTCTTGCGCGCGCCAGAGGAGAAGGTAGGGTGAGCTCATCGGCTGAGCAGGAAGGCCGAGTACTTGGGTAGCCACAAAGTGAAGAGGTTTATGTGTATGCCACAAGCATAAACCGGAGACAGTTTTGATTTTGATCATGTATTTGAAGGAAGGGAGGACCACTTGAAGAACTTCTCCAGATGTGCAATGAGAAGCTGATCACTGCTCCCTGGACCACCCCACAGCCAGCTGCAGGGGAACTTGGTGCCAGGGCGCCCACAAGAAATAAGTCTAATCTTGAGTTGTGAGGCACATGGGAGGCCTCACTATCAGAGATTAAGCTGATAAGAACACATACTTCAGATGATCTTAGCCACTTGGGTGAGAAGATATGTCTTCCCTGCTGCCCAGGACCTCCATTTATGTAACTCCAAGCTGTGTGCATAGTGAGGCAAGGAAAAGTTCTGTCTTTATCCAAGCTTTGGGACAGACTCTTCAAGGAACAGATGGAGAAGCCACCTTAACATAACTCCAAAGCCCTTTGACGCCTCAGTCACTTCATGAAGTTTATCAGCTGATGATGGTGGCACTCACCATGATCAAAGAGTTGTATTTGTTGATCGAGTTGTGGCCGGCTGGGATTGGGGCGTGAGGAGGCTGGCTCCACTGGCCGGTGGGAAGAATCGGTCCAGGGCCCACCTGCCCGTCTCACCCTCCTTCTTATTCTTCTCCTTGAACGGCTGACGGATGTGCAGGATGAAGCACTGGCTCTGGTCCTGGCGCCGCAGTTTGCCCCAGCCGGCGTTGTAGTGCAGATAGGGCCGCAGGGTCCCTTTCAGCGCGAACAGGGCCTTGCCCTGGTCGAACGGCTCCGTGGTACCGTTGACGTTGGCCGTCGCGTTCATCGCCGCGCGGGTGGTGTGGCCGTCAGTCGCGGCCAGCCGGGTCAGAAAGGGCGCCAGCAGCGGGTCGGCCATGTGGTTGGGCACCGAGCGCAGCACCTGCGGTCGCATGAAGTGAATCTGCGACTGGTTGGCCAGGTGGGCCGGATTGAGCGCGATCAGGCGCTTGACGTCCATGCGCGGCATGCCCTCGGCCGGTCGCGTGGTGTCGAACAGCTGGAGGAACTCGTCAGTGTCGGCGAGCAGCACGTAGTCAAAGTCGGCCTGCCACCGCACGAAGTGGTCGTAGACCCGCCCGATGAAGAGGTGCTCCCAGGTCTCTTTGCCCTGCATCGGGACCTGGCTCTCGACCAGGCTCACCCGCTCGGCCAGGCCCTCGTGCCGCGCCAGGCCCGCCACCACTGTCGACATGTCGACGTCGCGCGTGCACACCTCGAGGATGACGTGGTCGACGCCCACGATGTCGAGCATCCACAGGAGCCACAGCTCGTCGTCGGTGGTCCACGAGTAGCGCTTGGTCACCGCCGCCACGCGCGGCTTGGCCTCGTCGCCCTCGGCCCGCACCACCGCCACCGTGTCGGGCCGCTGCTGCTGGTGGTCGTGGTCTGTGCGTTGGTACCAGGGCGCCGAGGGGAAGCCGTGCGGCGGCCGCGGGCGAATGTTGATCAGGCGCTCCGGCGCGGGGAAGTGGAGCGCCTCAGCCAGCGGGAATCGGGTCACGTCGCCGCCGGCGAACACCGCGAACCAGGCCTTGCTCTCCTCCTTCCGGTGCTGATGGCTGGCGGCATCGAGCAGCACGGGCACGAGCGCGTCGTCGATGAGGAACGCGCACCGGGCCACGACGTCGAGATAGCGCGGCCACATGGCCTTTCGGTACCCGGTGTTGACCGGCAGGTCTACCACGCATGCCTCGGCCTTCAAGCGCTGCTCGCCGCCGCCGATGTCGCCACGCCAGCGCAGCTCGACGGTGTCAAAGGTGCGGTTGCTGGGCGTGGGCAGATCGACGAGTTCTCGGGCGACGCCCAGGACGAACTGGAAGACGCGCAGGCGCGGGTCGGCGGCCAGCCGGGCGGCGGTGAAGGTCATGGCGTGGCGCAGGGCCTTGGGCAGGTTGGAGGGGAAGACGCGGTGGTCTTGGGCCACGGCCACGACGTGGGCCGAGCCGGACGGCGCCTCGTGGTGCCACACCACCCGGAAAGGCGAACCGGGCACCGGAGGAAAAGGGGTTGTGGAGGGAGATGGAGATGGAGAGCGGGACGGACGAGGAGATGAAGATGGTGGAGGAATTGGTGATGAAGATGAAGATGGAGATGGAGATGAAGAAAAGAGAGAAGAGGAGGGCGAGAGAGATGCGAAATGTGGGGAGGAGATGGTAAAGAAATTGAGGAGGAGCCAGAGGGCAATGCCACCCTGCAGGAGGAGCCAACACACTCGGGGCACCCTCATTTTTGCTTGGTTTTGCCGGCGAGCTAATCAATCCTCACCACTCTTCTTTTTGTTTTACGTTGCTCCGCTTTTCGCTCTCTTCGCTGGCCGCTCGGAGACAAAGCTTGTCACCCACGAACCAGTCGCGAGGCAACCGCAAGGCCGCGCGGAGAGAAAAGGCAGAGGAAGCTGGTGTGGCCTGGCGTCGCCACCCGAAACCTGACCCCTCAACTGACGGGCATGCCGACGCCACTGGCCCCTTGCAGACTTCAGGGCTTTGCCGATCGGCTCTTTGTCGGTGGGATTGGTCGTCAGGCGAGCAATATATTTTGCGTCGACTGCGAAGAAAGCCAACAACCGAAGTTCGCAAACTTTGAAGGCAAACACGAACACAAAGAAAGATGGCTCTGCACCCCGACCTCTCTGATCCCGCTCTCTTCGATGCCTTCGAGGATGTGAGAAACGAAAACAGCCCCACCAATTGGTACGCCATTGAAATGGCCCTTCTCACGATTTTAGCGGCAAATGGCACTACTAAACAAATTGGTTCACCCCGAGTGTAGGGTCATCTTCGGCTACGTTCCCAAGAGCGAGAAGATCAAGGTGGAGGAGACGGGCACCGGCGACCTCACTGAGATGCTGGACAACATGAGCGACGGCAAGGTCCACTATTGTTTCATGCGCTTCAAGGTCAACTCGGTGTACAAATTCGTGTACATTGCGTGGTGCGGCGAGGGCGTCGCTGGCCTGCGCAAGGGCTCCTTTGCCAGCCACTCGGTTGATATGGGCAAGCTGCTCCACGTACGACCCCCCCGAAACAAAAATCCAAATCCCAACTCTGGTCTCTACACGCTACGCAAAACCTCACATCCACTGTCTGCCCCCCCTCCCCGCCGCCAGGGCTACCACGTCCAAATCAACGCCAGAAGCGAGTCTGGTACGTGACAACACCCCTTGTCTTACTTCTTCACTGTACTTATGTCCTCGCTCGTCTCTCTGGTCAACATGCAGACGTGGATGAGAAGGACATTCTGTCGCGACTTGCGAGGGCCACCGGCTCGCACGGCCGACAGAGCGACAAGGCGCGCTTCCAGGGCACGGCCTCGCAGAACGCCACCCCCGGCAGCGTGAGCGCATCGCAGGCGGCCATCACCAGCGACCGCTCATTCGGCGGCAGGAAGCAGGAGCCGCTCATCTCCAAGGAGGAGAGCGAGGCCTACTGGAACAAGCAGCGCCAGATCGACGAGACCACCAAGCAGGAGAACGCCTACGTGCCCCAGCGCGCCGCGCCCGAGTACAGCGCCTCGGCCAACGCTGCCGGCCTCAAGGACAAGTTCTCCAACCCGTCGTCCTTCGACCGGCCCGTCGAGCGCACCGCGCCTTCCATCCCGGCCGCTGCCCCCGCGCCCGCGCCTACCTACCACGAGCCCGAGCCCGAGCCCGAGCCCGTTCACCACTACGAGGAGCCCGCGCCTGCCTACCACGAGGAGCCCGCCGCTTCGTACGAGGAGCCCGCCTACCACGAGGAGCCCGCCGCCGAGACCTACGACGAGTCCGGCGGTTACCAGGAGGAGGCCGGCGGCTACCAGGACGGCGGCTACGACCAGGACGGCGGCTACCAGGAGGAGGCCGGCGGCTACCAGGACGGTGGCTACGACCAGTCCGGTAGCTACCAGGAGGAGGCCGCCCCGGCCGGTACCGGCATTCAGTGCCGCGCGCTCTACGGTATACCTTCTTCCTGCTCCGTCTAGTGGTGTTGGTGTTGACTGTGTTGTGACGTCGTCATCATCATCTCACACTCGTGGACGTTGATATAATGTAGACTATGCCGGTGAGAACGAGGGCGATCTGAGCTTCAGCGAGGGCGAGATCATCGACATCCTCGACCAGTCCGACCCCAGCGGCTGGTGGCAGGGAACCGCCCACGGCGCCACCGGTTTCTTCCCCTCCAACTTTGTCGAGCAGATCTAAGTCGCAGTCCAACGAGAAGGGGAGAGGAGAGGGCTGTCGCACCAGTTCGTGGTGCTGGCCTCTATCTGTAGTCGATTATATTGTGTGCCATACGAGTAGAGCGAACAACATGTTGTCTTTGCCTCCTTCTTGGTGAGTGCCATCACAAAAATGAGATTGGTATGTATGGAATGTCGGTGCGGGAAATGAGGTTGCTCCAAGCCGCCGCCCACCGACAACAAGCTCTTGGCGTCAAGAGGCGGTTATTTATTGCAGCCAACAACCCTTCACATCCTCTGCCTCTTTGGATTCAATCGATTCAGAGAGAAGCAGAAGAAAGGCGAGTCGGGCGAGCACAGAAAGAGCCTCGCAGGTGAAGGGAGGAATTTTTAAGATCAGAAAAACAAAAACAATTGTAAAAAAAGAAAGTCATCGAAGATGCTGAAGAAGACAGACAAGAAGAAAGACGACAAGAAGAAGAAGAAAGATGACAAGAAGGACAAGAAGGCCGACAAGACGGTGAGGAAGGGAACGACCGAGTCGCCTCGCGCGGCTCCTTCCCCGAGCGGAAGTGCTGGCGGATCGGCCATCGATGGCATGCCCTCCAACAGTGAGCTTCAAGAGATGTTCGAGACTCTGTTGGTAATTCCCTTCTCATCACCACAATTTGTTTTAATAATTAACAGAACTGTATGGGTTTAATAATTGCGATTCAAGTAGTAGCCGTGTTCATTGATTTAATTTTCTTTTCTTCGACCATGTCTAGACGAACTTGGGCATCGGCGAGGCGCAGAAGGAAGCCATGCGCAAGATGCCCAACAGGGACAAGTGGATGCTGATCCAGCAGAAGAAGGCCACCCCCAAGTTCGACACCCAGACGCCCGAATTCTACATCCAGAAGATGAAGGAGAGCAGCCTCAGCCTCAAGCAGCTGGAGGAGCTCCGCATCTTGCTCGGTACGGCACACCACACCACCACCGGCTATACTCGGCGACGATCGAGTTCTTGAAGATTAACACCACCGTCCGCCCGTGCCTAGGTGGTCAGCCCGTCGAGTGGGTCGAGAAGTTCTTGAAGATGGGCGGTCTCACGCTCCTGTTCGACGCGCTCGCCCGCAAGCAGAAGTCCTTGTACGCACCCACCACCACCATCACCACCACCACGTCGTTCTCTCTTCGCCTTTCGTTCTTTGGCGAACACCTTGTGTTCATGTTCGTGGTCGTGGTTGTGCGCTCATCTCCTTCCGGCAAACAACAAACTACAGCAAAGGAGGAGAGGACACCGAGTTCATCAACGAATGCGCCCGGGCCCTCAAGGCTCTCATGAACTCGCAGGTAACGTGCTCCACCACTGGGCTTAAGTCAGACGATTTCCTGAAGTGTGAACATGAACGCGCACTCACATTCTCGCCCCGGACCTGTTGCTCATCTGTAGCCCGGTCTCGAGGCCGTGATCACGTCCGAGAGCTCCATTCCGTGCTTGGGCGAGACGCTCGACTATGTCACCGGCAGGATGAAGACCGTCATCGTTGAGGTCCTGTCGGCCTTGTGCCTGCTCTCGCCGGAGGCTCACCTGTACGCAACCACCCGAGTGCCTTCCTCTGCGGCGTTCGTTTATGGCGATGCGATGAGGAAAACAAAACTGATCAGACTTTGTTTTCTCTTCTTCGCACCGCGCACCTCAGCCAAACGGTGAAGGTGATGAAGGCGGCGCCCGTCATCGGCAAGCAGCCCACGCGCTTCGCCGAGCTGATGGCGAGCCTGGACACGGACAACGTCGATCTCAAGATCACCGTGATGCAGCTGATCAACGCCATGCTCTCGACCGGCGACGACGACGACCACAAGGAGATCAAGGAGACCTTCACCATCGACAAGGTCGTCGACACCCTGCGTAAGGGTCAGATGAAGGAGGCCCTGCACGTGCAGCTCGACATCTTCGACCAGATGATGGACGACCTCAGCCACAGCGAGGACGTCGTCGGCGACAGAGAATATCCTTTCCCACCACCACCCACCTCCTCTTCTTTGCTTTCCTTGCTTTCTTTCTCTCGCTCGCTGCTGCTGCGCCACGGCTCTCTATATTGCGCGCGCGCGCTTTCTCGGTCGTTGCTGTGTGCTATGGGGTCATGTTCCTTAATTCAGGCGCACCGACCAGATCGAGCTCTTCACCCAGCTCGCCAACCAGGTCAAGGGCACGCCCGCCTACGACGTCCTCACCCACGTCCTGCAGCACTTCATGCTCGTCCGCAAGGAGGGCAAGCAAGGGTATCGTCTCCACTCGCTTTTTCCGTTTTCGAATAGGCGTGTGTCGTGTGTCGTGTGTCTGACGCGCACCGTCGCACCACGCGCGCAGTAAAATGTCGTGGGAGGTGATCGACAAGTTCATCCAGATGGCTGCCTCTGCCGAGGAGCACCCCAGCGACGTTCAGCGTACGCTGTGCCTCCTTCTTCGCTTCCCCAGTGCACGTCAAGTTCGACTAACCCACGCGCGACAACACACACACACACACACCAACAGTGGGCCAGGCCGTGTGCAAGGACTTCCTGAAGCTCATCAACGGTTCGCTCGACGTCGAGTCGCTCGCGGAGGCCCGACAGGCGCTGGGCGACGTGCTCGAGGACGAGAGCCTTTCGGCCGACCAGAAGCTCAAGACCCTCGTCAACAAGTACTCCGAGCTCAACGAGGAGAGCGAGATGCTCCGCATCAGGATCAAGGAGCTCGAGAAGAGCGGCGGCTCCGGCGGTGGTAGCGGCGGCTCTGGCGGCGGCGGCGAACTGACGCCGGAGATGAAGAAGATTCTCGAGAACGCCGAAAGCACCAACCAGAAGCTGAGCCAGATCATGCTGGAGCTGACCACCGTCAAGGAGGCCAAGGAGGCCCTCGAACTCAAGCTCAAGGAGGTGGGACCCGTCGCCGTTCTCCATCTCTGCAGCTGCGTCCTTTCGCGCGCGGCTTACTTACACTGACGCTCGCTCCTCCCCATCGTTCGCCTCTCACTGCAGGTCTCGGCCGCCACTGCCGTGGCCGCTGCTCCCCTCCCGCCCCCGCTGGTCATGGATGCCCCGCCCCCACCTGGTACGCCACCTTTCATTTATTTATCTTTATCTTTTTTTCTTCTTCCAAGGTCGACTCTGAGTTTGCCGCCTTGAGTCGTGTTGTTGCTGTACTGCTTCGTTGTGTCGCTGTATATTCGTTTTCTCTTTATTTTTGGTCGCCTTTCTTATCTCCATATCTGCTTCTATCTATAACTCTTTCTCTCTTATCTATCACTCCTATATCCATTGCCTATGCGCCCCTCTCGCTTCAGCCCCTCCTCCGGCTCCTGGTACCCTTCTCTGCCTCCTCTCTCACACTCACTCGAGTCGAGTCGAGTCGAGTCGCTGTATATCTTGAGGCCCGGTCTCTTATCCATTCCCTATTCACCCCTCTCCCTCTCCCTCTCCCACACCACTCTTTCACCTCTTCCCAGGCGCACCGCCTCCCCCTCCCGCCCCTGGTATGTGCCTATATTCCCCATTGGCTGAGCGTGTGAGTCTCAATCGTCCGGCGGTCGCTGTATATGCTATCCACTCTCTCTTGTATATTCATACCTGTCCATCTGTTGCGCGCTCGCTTTTCTCTATATTCTCTTCCCTCTCTCCTGGTTTCCACGACCACAGGCGCACCGCCGCCGCCTCCCGCCCCTGGTATGTGCATGTTCTCCATTCCATTACATGTTTGTGTGCGTGCCTCTATTTATATCCATATATTCATGTATATATCCGTGCATCTCCATTCGCTCAATCTACAGGCGCTCCTCCTCCGCCTCCCGCTCCTGGTATGTGCATATTCTCCATTACCCAAAATCAATCCATATATCCATGTATTCATCCATGTCCACGCATCTATATTCTATAGGCGCGCCTCCTCCGCCCCCCGGACCAGGTACCCATTGTTGGCCGTGTCGCTCTGGCATGGGGTCGCATGTCCCATGATTGCCAGGCCTTCGCCGTTGTCGACTCGTCCCGTGATATCGCTGCGTGCTGTGTTGTTTCGAATTTGATGTCGGCCGTAGTCATCGTCGCGACCGCTCGTCGGCTGTATCAAGCCCCCCGCCCCCCGAGACTCACCTTCTCTTTCTTCTCTCTTCTTCGTTCTTCTTCATTGGAACAGGCGGTCCCCCTCCGCCCCCTCCCCCGGGCGGTGGACCTCCCCCTCCTCCCGGCGCTCCCATGGCTCCTGGCGGCCCGGCCAGTACTACTCCCTGCCTCTCCTCTCCCCCCTCACACAAGGCGAATGCGAGGCGCTGACCCGCACGCGCGTTTTTTCGCTTTCGTTCTTTCTCTCTCACAGCCGGTCGACCCAAGAAGGTGCAGCCCAAGCTCAGCCGACCGGAGGTCAAGATGAGGCAGTTCAACTGGGCCAAGCTTCCCGACCTCAAGACCATGGACACCGTCTGGGGACCCGTACGTGCCTGACATTCCTTGTGTGTGTCGTGTCGTTGGTCGTGTCGTGTGTGCGTGTGCGCTAAGCACGTATCGATTGCCATAGGGTGGTGCTTCGGACGAGAACGTGAAGCTGGACCTGAACGAAATCGAGCAGCTCTTCTCGCTGGCCGAGGCCAAGAAGGTGGAGAAGAAGGACGAGGACGAGCCCGCCAAGAAGCAGGCCGTCAGCGTGCTCGACCCCAAGCGCGCTCAGAACACCTGTACGCTCACCACCCA
Organism: Acanthamoeba castellanii str. Neff; assembly: GCF_000313135.1. Lineage (NCBI taxonomy): Eukaryota > Discosea > Longamoebia > Acanthamoebidae > Acanthamoeba > Acanthamoeba castellanii. The sequence goes on from NW_004457584.1 coordinate 646,646, forward strand.
CCCACCCACTCGCCCACTCACCCACTCACCCACCGCCGTTCCAACTGACCACCGCTCGCACCCACACACAGCCATCATGCTTGCCCGTTTCAAGATGCCCTACGCCGACCTGCGCAAGGCCATCGAGGACCTCGACGAGACCATTCTCACCGTGGACAACCTCACCTCGCTCAAGCAGTGCATTCCCACGCCCGACGAAATCGCCGCCCTGAAGGAAATTGAGGGTACGCGTACCTTGACGCTTGCCAGAGCAACCACCACCGCATGTTGACAATTTGTGTGTTGCGTTCCTGTAGATCCCGCGACGCTGTCGGCTCCCGACAAATACTTCCTGGAGGTGTCCAAGGTCCAGAACATGGGTCCGCGTCTCGAGTGCATGCTGACCAAGAACACCTTTGCCAAGAAGGCCGAGACCATCAACACTGTACGTCCGCGCCTGTCACGAAAAGTTTGCGTGTTTCTGTCCAATGCGCTAACACACACTCACCACACCCACA
>NW_004457584.1:661448-661999 GCF_000313135.1 Acanthamoeba castellanii str. Neff
AAGAAAAGAGAGAAGAGGAGGGCGAGAGAGATGCGAAATGTGGGGAGGAGATGGTAAAGAAATTGAGGAGGAGCCAGAGGGCAATGCCACCCTGCAGGAGGAGCCAACACACTCGGGGCACCCTCATTTTTGCTTGGTTTTGCCGGCGAGCTAATCAATCCTCACCCCACTCTTCTTTTTGTTTTACGTTGCTCCGCTTTTCGCTCTCTTCGCTGGCCGCTCGGAGACAAAGCTTGCCACCCACGAACCAGTCGCGAGGCAACCACATGGCCGCGCGGGGAGAAAAGGCAGAGGAAGCTGGTGTTGGCCTGGCGTCTCCACCCAAAACCTGACCCCTCAACTGACGGGCACGCCGACGCCACTGACTGGCCCCTCGCAGACTTCAGGGCTGGTTTGCCGATCGGCTCTTTGTCGGTGGGATTGGTCGTCAGGCGAGCAATATATTTTGCGTCGACTGCGAAGAAAGCCAACAACCTAAGCACTTCACCAGGCTACCTATGTAGCCAAGAATGATCGGAATGCCATTTGGTGGACTCCAGACCGGAAAGTCA
>NW_004457584.1:668796-769659 GCF_000313135.1 Acanthamoeba castellanii str. Neff
CCCACACCCACACCCACACCCACACCCACACCCACACCCACACCCACACCCACACCCACACCCACACCCACACCCACACCCACACCCACACCCACACCCACACCCACACACAATGCAGAGCGTGTCGGTGATCTCGCAAGCGATCAACGAGATCAAGAACAGCAAGAAGTTTGTCCGTTTCCTCGAGGTGGTGCTCAAGATCGGTAACATGATCAACACCGGTTCCGCGCGAGGCGGCGCCTACGGTTTCAAGCTCGACACCCTCACCAAGGTCCCTCACGCTCGCGCACGACTGAAGCTGTCGCGCATCGTTGCTTATTCTTTCCATCTTCCACGACACACACACACACCACCAACACAGCTGGGCGACATGAGGTCGTCCAACAAGGATCTGCCGACGCTGCTGCACTTCATCGCCGTCAAGGGCGAGACGGAGTTCCCCGAGGTCATCGAGATGGTCAAGGACTTCGAGGCCCTGCCCCTGGCCTGCAAGGGTACCCAGCCACACTCATACAATCAACCGCTCGCTCGCTCACACACACAACGACAGAATCGCTGAGCCAGGTGGTGAGCGATTTGGCCGCGCTGAACAAGTCAGTCGAGTTTGTGGGCAACCAGGTCAAGACCCCGCCGGAAACGCCCAACAAGTACTACAACGTCATGTCCGAGTTCTATAGCAAGGCCTCGCAGCAGGTGAGCATGCTCGACTCCAAGCTCAAGAAGACCCAGGAGGCCTTCACCAAGACGGCCGAGTACTACGGCGAGCCGCCCAGCACGCCCGCCGAGCAGCTCTTCAACACCGTCTGGGCCGCCGTCCAGGCCCTCGAGAGAGCCAAGGTACGCCCCCTCTCCGATCTTCGTCGTGTGTCGTGTGTTCAGCGTGTCGCTAAAACGCACACGCACACGCAACCGCACACGCGCACCACAGGGCGATATTGAGAAGAAGAAACAGGCCGAGGCCAAGGCCAAGGAGGCCGAGGAGAGGAGGCAGAAGATGAGGGAGAAGACGAACGCCGGCAAGCCCGCCACTCCGGGCGCTGGTGGACCCGACAGGTGCGTCTCCACTCCCTTTGAGTCCGCTGTGTATCGTGCCCTGTGGTGCGTGTCGTGTCGTGTCATTAATTGAGGCGTGTGTCGTGGTTTGGAGCAGGAACGTGATGGACAACCTGATCGGCCAGATGCACACGGGCGACGCCTTTGCGGCGAAGCGAGCCGCGACGAGGGCGCCCGGCGGACCCAGGCCCCCGGGTGCCGCTCCGGACGGTGGCCAGCAGATGGTCGCCAACGAGGCCATGGCCATCTTCGCCCGCATGAAGCAGAAGCGTGATGGCAACTAATGCACGACCCCCCCGGTTGAACGAGGAGCCCAGCGCGTGGAGCAAACAACACCACCACCACCACCATCACCATCACGATGATGTGGAAGCCAGTGCCAGCACCTCACCTCATCACCCCCCCCTTGTAACGTCACTTTTTTTTAATTATTTTACAACCCCACCACTTCATCTACATCCCTACTTGAGGCCAAGGCCTTGCGTTGTTCTAGGGAGGGGCCAAAACTCCTGGTCTGCGGAATGAGCGAGAACCAACCACCAAAGCGGGGGGGGGCGAGATAACAAAAGAAAGCACAAGCCGAGGTGAGACAAAGACGAAGAAGAAGGAGCATGTTGTTCTCACCCTTCCTGCGAAAAAAGAATCCTCAACCGCCTTTCATCGGGGTACTTCGCTTTCGCTTTCGTTTTCGCTTTCATTTTGTTTTTTAATTTTAATTTTTCATTTTTTTGTGCAGGTGGACGTGTTTGCGCCGCAGGACGTGGTGCAGCGGGGGTGGCTGTGGAAGCGCGGCGCACTCAACAAGGGCTTCAAGCGGCGCTGGTTTGTCCTGACCTGCGGCGGCGAACTCTTCTACTACAAGAGCGACCGGCACTCCCGGTGCCAGAACTTCATTCCCCTCCTCGACTCCGTCGTCAAGGTGTGCGCCAGCCTGCCTGTTGCGTGTCGTGTCGTGTGCGGTGTGCGGTGTGTTGCGTGTCGTGTGGTATGTGTGCGGTGCTGATTGATTGTTGGTTTTTTGGGGCCACAGTGGAATGAGTGGTCGCCACAGTTCGAGGTCACCATGGCCGAGCGCGTCTATGTCATGACCGCCTCGTCCGTGCTCGAAGCCGGCCTATGGGTACGCCACGTCATACCACCACCTTAAGCACATCTTTCTTTAGGGAAATAAAAGCTCTGATCCGATTGGGCCACGTGTGTTGCAGGTGAACTGGCTGCGTCACTTCACGACCTGCAACAATCGGGAGAATTTGTCGATCGAGCAGGCCGAGGCGTTCCTCGCGAACAACGCCCAGGCCCAGTGCGCGCTGGAGGAGCAGGACCGGCGACACCAGGAGCAGGCCGCGCTGGCCCTGGCGGCCCGGCGGCGGCGCGTCGTCACTCGAGCCGCCAGCGCTGACTGCCTGCAGCGACCGCCGAAGGCCCCGGCGTCCAACCCGCGCCTTGCCGTGGCTGATATGGCCGACGACCAGGGCCGCGCGCGGCGGCTGCGGGCCTCGGCGCCCGAGTGCCGACGCGACCACCAGACCGAGGAGGACTTCGAAGCCACGAAGCGCGACGAGGCTGGCGACTCGCTACCCATAAGTGCGAGTCCTCAGCCGCCCTGCAGAAACGCGCTACTGACTCTCGCTGCGGCTGGCCACCACCGAGAAAAGTTCAAGCGCATGCGTTCCACCAGCAACTGAAATAAGACACACACCGCACACGCATATATACACACCGCACACGCACGCATATGTACACACACATACAGACAACTGACACTTGCATTGTTTGCGCCCGAAGGTGGCAACGTTTACGGGTGTTCACACGCTCTTGCCGATGGGCGCCCGCGTGTGCTTCGCAAGTGCACTCGTGGCCGCGGTGGCGTATGGCGGCTTGGTCGGGTGCTGGGGCGAGTGCTGGTTGTTGCCCAGCCACAGCGGCCCCTGCACACCACCGGCCAGCGGCGGCGGCATGACCTGGTGGTGGTGGCCCTGCCAGGCGCGCGGCGAAAACAATGACGGTGACGACGACGTCGGCGAATACGATGACGGTGACGACGAAGTCGGCGACGCCGGCGGCGACGGCTGTGTGTTGGAAGAGGAGGCGATGGGAGAAACCGAGGGGGGCGCCGAGGCCGAGGGCTTGGGCAAGATGAGCGAGCGCGCGCTCGGAAAGCTGATGCTGGCGGCCGACCGCGGCGATACCACCACACCCGCACTCGCGCGCGGACTCGTCACCAACGAGGCGCCCGCGTCTGACAAAAACACCAGCGACGCGGGCGGTGGCGGCGGAGGCGGCGGCGGTGGCGGCGAAGCAGTCTGTCGAGGCGACGACGCCGATAAAAGCTGCGCCTGCGGTGGGCTGGCTATCAGGGCGCACTTGCCCAGGAGGGAGACCCACACGTTGACCTCGCGGCGGGTGGGGAGCGCGAAGTAGAAGACCCGCTCCCCCAGCGAGGCGACGCCCGGGTGGAGGGTGGTGACCCGCAGCAGGCAGTGGGCGCTGAGCTGCTTCTTCTTGTCGTTCTCGAGCGCGCGGCGCAGCTCGTCGTCGTCGCTCTCCTCGCTCAGCATGCGGTACTTGACGTCCCGCAGCGACATCGCCCCAACCGGCTGATTCAACTGTGTGTTGTGTGCGTGTGCGGTGAGTGCGGTGTGTGCGTGCGTGTGTGGTGAGTGCGGTTAGGGGTTGGGGGGCGTACGCGGACGTCCTGGTAGAAGTGGAGGCCGCTCTCGCAGAGAATGAACCAGAGCCGGTACCAGCGGACCTTCTTCTTGCCGCCCAGCAGCTTCGGCTTGCGCAGGCGCTCGTCCAGCACATCACCTGCCCGTGTCGTGTCATGTCATTGGAACTGTGTGCGCGTGCGCGTGTGTGCGGTGGTTTGTGTGCGTGTGTGTGTGTGTGCGTGTGCGTGTGTGTGGTGAGTACCCTTGATCCAGAGCCAACCCATCTTGAGGGCGTCGGGGAAGGACTCGTGCTCCATCTTGATCTCGTTGGTGACGATGCGGCAGTAGATGTCGATCAGGTACTCGGGCACGATGTCCCGACCCTCGTTGATCCCGCGGTTGGTCCGCACGAACTCCTGCTCGGTCATCTTCTTCTTGATATTCGGGTTGTGCGCGTCCGTGTTGAGCATGATCACCGAAAACGCCAAAATGTACACCGTATCTGGCGCGTGTCGTGTTGTGAGAATAATATTTCGACGCGCAGCACACGCACACGCACACGCACACGCACACGCACACGCACAAATATGGTGGGTACCTGCGGAAAGGAATATGTCGCCCTTGTTGTGGAGGTAGAATTGGAGAGCGAAGGCGTTCATGATGCGGTCGATCTTCTGCGCCTCGCCCGGCAGTCGGAAATAGGAGAGGAATCGTCTGTGTCGTTCCCCGCCCCGCCCACGGCGTACGACACACCGCACACGCCGCACACGCACGGACACAGCACAGAGAAGGGTAATTAGAGCCATCAAAGTGGTGTGAAGAGAGCACGACGAACCGCAGCGCAATGTCAAAATCGAGGTCTGTGTAGTTGAACAGGCGCGCGAAGTGGTCCAGCACCTCCCGCCCGAGTCCCTTGCTACGCACGACACCCGACACAGCGATCGCCCCAAACGTGCGATTAGTGCCAGGCATAGGCGAAGAGCGCGAATCTAAGGTCCAGGGCAGGGAGAAGAGAAGAGTGTACTGATCGCCGATAAACTCGCCGATCTGCGCCTTGTCGAGTCGCTTGCAGCAGTACAGGAACACCGCCACACTCTCCGGGCTTCCCTCAACTTGTCCCGCTTCAATCATAGCTTTAATGGCCTGTCAGATGTGTGGTGTAGGTGCGGTGTCGTGTCGTGTCGTGTCGTGTCGTGTCGTGTCGTGTCGTGTCGTGTCGTGTCGTGTGCGGTGGTGAGCGTGGGTAAATGCTAAAGTGATGGCTAACAAGTGTTGTGCAGGGCGGGAGGCGGCACCTTCTGCGGGTTGGCGTTGAAGGCGGCGACCGCGTCGGCGTTGTCGAAATGTGAATACTGCCTGACCAGCCTATCGTCGGGCACCACGTACGCTGTCGTCGGTCGCTGCCGATCCTCTTCACCAGTACTGGCCTCCTCGTCCCGGCTGGCCAGCGACTCCGACTCGCTCTCGCCCTCCTGGCTCTCCTCCAGGTGGTCGAGCGGGATCGGCTGCGAGGCCCGCTTGATGGCCCGCAGGGTCTTAACGTTGGCCCCGCCAGTGCCGCCGCCGGCCGCGTCGAGCTGCTCCTTGTCGGCTCGTCGGTGGTTGGACTGCAGGACTTCGCCCAGATTGACCGAGTGCCGCTGTTGACTGCCGCTGCAGCTGCTGGTGCTGGTGGTGCTGATGAGGGCAGTGGCGCGTATCTCGCTATGCACTGATTTCTTTTTCTTCTTTTTCTTCTTCTTTATCGTCATGTCGGGGGTGTCGATGGTAGCCAGGGCCGGCGCCCTCTTCTTTTTCTTCTTCCTTATCGTTCCTGAGGAGCTCTCGGCAGTGTCGTTGCCCGCCTTCTTGAGCTTCTTCGCTTTTTTCTTTTTCTTGGGTTCGTGTGGCGGAGGTGGAGGCGGCGGAGGCGGCGGCAGCACTGCTTCGAGCGCTCCGCTGTGGTTGGCGCCCCAGCGCTGCCGCGGCTCCTCCACCTCGCCGAACCTGGCAGCCGCACCCTTCCGTTCTTCTTCACGATTTCCGTCTTCGTCGTCCTTATAGTTGTTTTCTGATGCTGGTGCTGTTGATGTTGAACAACCTCGATCGCCGCTCATAAGCGACTCAGAGGGTCCCCCCTCCTTGTCGTCCATCTATGTGGGTGTGAATACCGTGTGATAAGCCCTCGCTTCAATAGATCCTTCAGTTTTGGTGGTACGTGGGAGGGCGGTGGCGACGTAGACGAAGACGTAGACGTCGAGAGTGGTGGTGAAAAATGGAGGTGGCCACCAGTGCCCCCAGTGTTAGGTGTCTGTGCCGCTTCGAGTTTTGGGAGCCGAGGCAGCAATGACCGTATACCATAAAAGGGCATTTTCAGCAATAATTATTCCAAATATGTTATTTTCTCTTCCGCAGCACGCACAAAGCAGGGAGAGGACAGCTGCTGAAGAAGATGGAAAAGGAGCGTAGCTGATGATGAGAGCTGGTAGATGGGTCGTTGGTCTCTCAGAGCAAGAACGATGGCACAAAGCGCGCATACAGCTGTCTGTGCTCTGTGTGTGTATGTGCGTCAGCGAGGTGAATGCACGTGCAAAATAGGTTCAACTTGGCTGGTGAGGGGATCGCGTAGTACCAGCGAAGCGCTCCTTGTCGAGTATGGGGAAGAGGAAACCTGCAAACGCGGACGCGGCCTGGCATAGGTGCCAAGAAGGTAAGAGTGTTGGTCAATCGGGCTTGCGCTCCAGCAGCTCTATCGCGTTCCGTACGAGAGTTTGCAGTTGTGTGTGTATTGTGTGTGTGGCAGTGTGTGGCAGTTTGGTACCACAATGGAGAGAGCAGTAGACATCACGATGAGGGTATTGAACACGTGCTTCTTCTCCACCCTGAACAGCGACCGCACCCAGGCAAACCGGCTCTTATAGGTCCACTCGGCCGGGAGCAGCACCCTCAGCGCTGTGGGGCATAGCCACGGCCATGAGAAGAAAGACACGCACACGAAGTCAGTAGTTCGGTCATCTTGTCGACAGAGCAAGGTCGAGTCGGCACAGTGCCTTGAGAGGTGCCGTAGAGGGCGTGGTAGGCCGCGGCGGAGGAGAAGATGACGTAGTAGGGGTAGAAGAGGGGCGCCAGGAGGCCCTCCATGGTGAAGGCGACGGTCGAGAAGTCGGCCGGCAGGTGGCCGAGGAACCAGGACGGGCCTCGCGTGGCCAGCACGTGGCCGCCCACCAGCGCCGCCGCCAAATATCTATGACGCCGAGTTGTCAGAACCACCACACGCACAACACGACACGACACCACACGACACGACATGCGACACGCGACACACGACACACGACCCACACGACACACGGGCAAAGCCTACCCAGAGTATCGATGGAGTGTGAGATGCCACGGAGCTCGTGGTGCGGTGGTGGGGCTCGCGTCGGCAGAAGAGAGTTCCTTGGCCCGCTGCAGGCGGCGGTAGACCAGTGCGGCGGAGGTGACGGCGTGGACGCCCAGCGGGAGGAAGACCACGAGGGGTTCGGCGAAGAGGGGCAGCTGGTACCAGCGACGGAGCACGGCCTGCACCTCGTCGTAGGCCACCTGGCCGAGGGGAGCTGCCAGCCACGCGTTGGCCAGATGAAGCCCAAGGAACGACGAAAAGGCCAGACCGGAGGCCGCCTGCAGCTTCTCCAGCGTCGCTGATGACACCCAACCTCCAGCAGCTTCCATCTCGTAGGAATTGATTTGATGTAAAATATTATTCCAATTATAAAAAGATATTACAAAGGCAGGAAAGAACTGGGATTGCCAGGCGGAGATTGGAAAAAGAAATTGATTTTCTCGACAGCGCCCCAAGATTGGCATCACCCACATCGCGATCGCCAACCGATCGAGGCATCATGACTGAATACAAGGGCACGGGAACGGATTCGAGCAGAATTGCGCGCCTGGCCAAGGCGCGCGAGGATCAGCAGAAGCGATTCGAGGAGTCCAAGAAGGCGATCGAGGAAAAGCACAAAATCGAATCTATTCGCAGCAAGTTCGCCTCGAATCGAGATGACGTGGAGGACCAGCTGAAACAGGCCACGGTGGGTCTTGTGAGCTACGAAGATTTCAAACGTAAGCGGCAGGATCTTGAGCAGGCCGCTGCCGCTCTGCTGGAAGAGAAGAAGGACAAATCGTGCGCCCCATCCCCTCTTTCGCTACAACCATACCGCCTGCTGCCTAACGCACGAGATGTAGGAGTGTGAGGACGATCAAGAAGCCACGCGTTGCGAAAGCCAAACTGTCGTTTGCACTTGACGAGGAGGATGAGGATGGCGGCGAGGAGAGTGCAGAGAACGGACAAAAAGGTGCGCTTCCTCCTCGAGAAGCACCTTCTCCCACAGCCGGGAAACCGTGTGCACCGTGGCTGATGTGCTGGTTTTGCCGTGCGCAGATAAGAAGAAGCCAGGCAAGAACCCCTTCGTGGACACCACGTTCCTGCCGGACAGAGAGCGAGAAGAGGAGGAGCGTAAGATTCGCGAGCAGCTTTCTGTCGAGTGGGAGAAGGAACAAGAGAAAGTCAAGAGTGCGTACCACCTCCTTTGGCTTGCATCGGCACGTGTCGTGTCGTGTCTGGCTAACATGTGATGGCGTGTGCGTAGACCAAATGATCTCGGTGACGTACAGTTACTACGATGGCACTGGCCACCGACGCACGGTAGCCGTGCGCAAGGGCACCAAGATCGACCAGTTCCTCGAGTTGGTGAGACAGGAGTTCCACGAGCTCCGAGGCATCAGCTCTGAAAACATGCTCTTCATCAAGGAGGATGTCATTATTCCTCATGTACTACTCCATACACCCACATCCCACCGCACACACTGCACACCCGCACACACACGCCACACCGCACACACACACGCACCGCACACACACGCACTCACAACTCCCGTCAACGTACAGGACTACACGTTCTACGACCTGATCGTGACCAAGGCCAAGGGCAAGAGTGGTCCTCTGTGGAACTGGGACGTGCATGACGACATCCGTATGCTGGCCGATGCCACCAAGGAGAAGGACGAGTCGCACGCGGCCAAGGTGGTGGAGAGGCGGTGGTACGAGCGCAACAAGCACATCTTCCCGGCCTCGCGCTGGGAGGTCTACGACCCCAACGTCAAGCGCGACCGCTACACCATCCACGGCGATGAAGTCACCAACAAGTAATCATCGTGATGTACACTGCACCGAACGTAACTCTCGTCTGCTCTTCAGCTCTAATTCTGTGTCGACCTACTTTCTCTCATGCATTTATTTATTTGCTAGCGTGGCAAATTTCGTCGTCTTTTCTGTGCGTGTGTTGTGCTTGCTGCGTGTGTGGGTGGGCAAGAGACGTGGGATGTGGGTGGAAACACCGTCACTCCAGTGGAACAACGCTTGGCGTCTTGTCAAGTAGGGTTGGCTCCTTTCTCTTCACTCATCTCACCACCAACTGCCACCACAAGAACAAGAACAAGAACAGCAAACAACCTCGTCCCCTTCCTTCAATCCCCGCAACGTCAACATGTCCACCCAGCCCGCAACCGCCGACCAGTCCAACCTCACGGCCGAGGAGAAGCTCGCCCAGCTGAAAGCCCAGCTCTCGAACCTGTATGCCGGCGGAGAGAAGGAGGGAGCACAGCAGGCCCCTGCAGCGGCCGACCAGCAGACGCCACAGGCGCCGGGCAGCCTCCCCTTCGACGACTTCGTGCTCGGTCGTGTGCGCGAGAAGGACGAGAGCAGCAACAAGGGCAAGGAGGAGACCGGCCTCCCCATCCTCGACTTTGGCGGCGAGACCGCTTGAACAAGTGCAACCGCCCGCCTGTCTTTGTGTACATACAAACAAACCTTTCCTACAAATAAAACCTCCTCTAGAGAAGAGGGGTCAGAACACCTCAACAGGACCACTCTGTAAGCTACCTTGGTTGAACCGGTACGCGTCGTGTCCCAAACAAGTGTCGTCGGAGGGTGGGGGGTTAAATCTTCGATTGTGCGACATTTCTACGGAAAGACCGGCGAAAGAAGATTGTCGACTTCAGCAGAAAAAAAAATGTACGGAAAAGAGGAAATCTAGATTAGACCCATCTGCATCGATCTTGCAAGCGCAGATCTCATCCTCTTCCTGAAGCTGTCCCTCCTGCCCTTCCATCTGCCACGATGACGGCCCTCGTCAAGCGTGCGGTCAAGGTGGGCGGGCATTCCCTCTCCTCTCTGCAAGACATCAATTTTGTGATGATTTGGTACTAATAATTACAATCTCGTTTCCCCATCCGCCCCCTCGCCAGTTTTTTCTGCACAAGACCTTTGGGCACTTTCTGAAGGAGAAGCTCGACCTGTCGCAGCTGGACATTGATTTCAAGGCAGGAATTGTTCATCTCACCCACCTCGAGCTCAACAATGAGGTAACCCCAACCTACCACGACTTTTCTGTTTTACGTTTGATCTCGCATCCTATGCACACCTCCAGCACCCGACCAGATCTTCAACCTCTTCGCCTTTCGTCTCTCTTTTCTTTCGAGTGCGGCTTGTGCTTGTGCTTTGGCTGTGAGTCTCACCCGCCCTGGCTGTCTCAGACGATCAACAGCCTACTGGGGGAGCTGCCGGTGGAGCTGCGAAGCGGCTGGATCGAACACGCTTGGGTGACGGTGCCGCTGAAGAATATTACTACCTCACTTGTCGATAACTGCAAGCTCGAGCTGGAAGGCCTTCGTCTCACATTTGCTCCACGCAAAGTCAAGAGTACGCCTAGCAAGCTCCAATGTGCATCTGCTCTTGAATTCCTCATTCACCTACATGTGGTGTGCGTTTTGATGGCTTAGGGCCAAGAACGCTCAAAGAAAGCCGTGTGTGGGGCACAAACTCGGATTACGGCTCGCGGTCGGCTTTCAACGTGGCGGCGTCGATATCTGAGAGTGTCAGTGTCGATCACGAATCGGTTCCAGAGGAAGCCTACGCTGCGCCGCTTACTGGAGAACGAGAACTCAACCAAATAATCGACCAGCTCCTGCTCATTCTCGAGAACGTGCGCCTCAAGAATCTCAGTATCGAACTCGAATACTTTTGCCCGTCGCTCGGTGAGGAAGCTGTGCTGTGCGTCGAGATTCCTTCGTTCGAGTATTCAGACATCACACGCCACGCCAAGACCAACAACGCCGATGCCGCCACCAATAGCACCCAGGTACTCTTCTCGAGTGTTAATGCAGTTGCCTCTCAACTTTTCTACTCACCATGTGATTTGTTCTGTCTGATGTCTGTTCAGGAGGCCGGACCTTCATCTCCCACTACACAGCCCTCGGTCGCCGAGTGGAATCCCTCCGCCCTGATCAAGTGCATCAGATTTCCAGCGCTATCTGCTTCTCTCGATCGAAAGAGTGTATGTCTCGCACCCACACCCGACCCCAAACGCTATTGCTTACTCTGTACCTTGTCTTTAGACCCTGCCCCCGTCAGGAAGAGTGGACGGCCGTGGGGACCATCGCTCCAAGAAGGGCCACACAATGCTCGTTGTTGCACAACGACCTGACTACGCCGGAGACAACGAAGGTTCCCCCAAGAAGGGAGTAAGCTGCCCCTGGGCCGAATCGGTGGGCCTCAGCGGCAGCGAAAGCTCCGATGCCAGCGTGATCTACATCAAGCTGAAGCGGAACAAGACCGACGTGTCCATACCCGACCTCGATGTGGACTGCACCCTGCAGCAGGTGACCACAGCGATATCAGCAGAACAGCTTCAAATGCTGATTGACCTGTCGGCCGCGCTCGACGCTATGATCGTCTCGCCAGCGAGTAGTCCGCCGCCACCGCCAGCCAGCAATCTACGTGAGAGCTCAGGAGCGAGGATGGCACCGTCCCTGGTGCGCAGCCCATCGCCTCCCACAGCCATTCCTGCGCCCGAGGAGGACTTGTACTCCAACCAGCCCATGGCCAGCGAGCTAGATCTGGGTAAGCAACCCCCAAGAGAATACTTGGAATTTGGCATCATCACTCACCTTACATGGTCAGCTCAACGCACGGAACGAGCAGCCCGACACAGACCAAGAAGCAGTGGGGCGAAAGGCAAGAGTAAAGCTCTGGATCGATCGGGTGACTCGGAAAACTCGCCGAGCGACGACAGCGAGTCGTTCTACGAGTGCGCGCCCGAAGACGACTGGTTCCAGGGCGCTCCGGGAGAGCATAAGGACAGCGCGCAGGAGGAAGCAGAACCCTGCCCGGTGGCGCACTACACGCTCCTGAACCTGCAGGCGGTGGTGCGGGTCGTGGGCGGGTCGCTCAATCTCATCTACGGTTCCACTTCACCGACGCTCTGCGGGACCATAGCAGACCTACCTCCGACTCGACAGAAGCGCCCCAAGCCATCGCGCTACGACGAACGACCGGGGGATGCCGCCTACGAAAAGGGTAAGGAGAAGCAAGACAACGCCGAGGCATCCGACGACGAACGAGCCCACCATCGTCATCTGTACGAGGACGATGAAGACGACCTGGATGGCGGTCACGAAGACGAAGACGACAGCATAGAAGAGCGGGTGGGCGATCGCCTGGCACTGGAGTTTGAGAGCCTGTTCGTTCAGACCTGGGGCTCTCTCCTCCAGACCCGGGTCGAGATATCGGCCGACACGTTGAGTGTCTACGAGTATCTTGCGGTGCCATCCTCGCTGGACCAGGAAGAATCCAGAAGCGAACAGAGGTAACCTGCTACTTGCCTTTGCCAGTTCTGATCGGTGTGTTGGTTGGAAGTTGACACGTGTCTTTGCTTCCACAGGCGAACGGTGTTGAGCTTTGCCGTGCCTCCATCGCCTTCTCCTCCACGAACTCAAACGCCGCGCTCTGCGCCCGACTTCTCTGCTTCGCCTTCGATCTCCTCGCAGTCCTCTGGCGGCCGGACACCCTCACTAACTGCGACGGAAGGAAGCGAACGCAGCACCGACCAACGTAACCTTCGCCTCCCGCAGCTGAAATGCGCAATCATGCAAACCAACAAGAGCTTGCAAGGTGCGGTCTTCTTACGCCTGTCGCGCCACATGTCAGTATTCTGATTTGAGTGACCATGCAGTTGAGCTGCCCGGTGACGTGTTTGATCTTGACATCGAGACTGTGGTGCATCCACTCAACGTGTTCCTCGACCTCAAGATGCTCGACCGCCTGTCTCAATTCGCCAACGCGCTTCAATCCAACAAGCCCGTGGGGTATGCAGTCCCTCTTTCAAGAACACCACTTCCAGCATGTCTCACTTTGTGGTGCAGGGAGAATCTAGAAGGCTTGGCCCACCTGCATGCCTCGACTCGTGAGCAGGTTCATCAAAGCATGCTCTACTTCTCTTGTTGATGGTTACTCACAATGGTCTACCACTGTTTCAATCGTCAGCAACTGGAGCTTAAAAGTAGCAGGATCCGGGCGGGCGTGCAGGGCGGGCTCTGCATTGTGCTTTACTCGACAGGCGTACCCAGGCATGCCCCCTCCCTCCCTCAGGGTCCTTTTCCTCGATACCAACTCTTTGTTTTGGGGCCACAGAGGCGAGCAGATTGTTTTGAGGGTTAGCGATCAAGTGGGGCCGAGAGCGACCACGCACATGCACAGCGATCAGTCGGAAGCAGTGTGGTTAGTCGAGTTCGACCAACTCTCCGCCAGCTTAGATCGGCAATCAGGTAATCACCTAACTGCACCGGTGTTCCAGCGTATTCTGGTAACAACTTGACGACATTTCTATCTCTCATTCCAGGACCAGCCGCGACGCTTTATTCTCACCTTCATCGTGAAAGCACCGAGCGAACATTCTTTGAGGCGCAGATGAGGAACACACAGAACGAAGTGGTGATTCCACTCGAGGTTGCTATTCGAACCGACCGGTGGAAGCCCAGCTTTACGTTCGTGCAGGACATTACCCTTTCGGACACGCTGCCTGACGAAGCGTGGCATCAGGAGAACGTATGTTTGTGTGCACCCGTCCTTATTGGTGTCTTCATCATGGCCTAACAGCGTTTTTTTCCTATATCACTAGCTCGGCTCGTTCTGGAACTTCTTCTCGATCTTCGAGGGGCGCGGACATCAACAAGCCATGGCGGAAGCGACAGACTATTCAGTACGTCAACATGCACACACATCCTCGCCCAAGTGTATTTGGATAGAACTTAACGCGTTCTTGACCTACTACAGAAAGTAATCGTCACTCTGCGATTCCCATCATCACATGTGGACCTCAGCAAATCAGATTACGATCTGATCGTGAAGCTACTGGGGAGCGGCAGCAGCGACGCCGACAGCGACGCGACGAGTCCGCGCTCTCGGAAGCCCGAGCAACGGCCCAACACCATCAACCTCGCGGAGGCGGTCAGCTCCCCGAACTTGCTGGATGCCAGGCGGAGATCTTCACTCGACTATCCCTACGGCGAGCTGGTGCAAAAGCGACAGAATGCGCTGGCCCTCAACGTGTTCTTCACTCAGGGCAACTGGGTGTTCCGCGAGAACACACGGCGCGAAGACGCCGAAGCCAACGAGGGCAAGAACAACAGCTCGCCGCCTCCTCACTGCTATGAGCTCGAGTTCGTCAAGCTGCACATCTTCCAGCTCATGCAGCACGCCGGCATGGTACCCAGCACTATCACTCTCCACTCTTATCTGCTTCTTCTCACATCTATGTGATTTTCGTTTTTGTGTGGTGGGCCGACGTGTTTTACCAGGACGCCAATTACACCGTGTTGACAGGCGAGGACTTCATCATCCACGACACGATCTCTTTCGACAACACGACGCCTGTTGCGGAGCGCATACATCGAATGCGCAAGGTTTGCTATCCCAATCTGTGCCACATGCTGCACGCACGCAGGCTGACACAAATTTTAACGTGTCTTTGCTGGTGGCCATCAGGAGGAAGTACGACCAATGTTTAGGGGGCTTATTCAAACGGGCAGAGGCAACACGGAGTGTCGGTTCATGTTCGACGAGGTGGTGATGCATCACCACAAGGGCCTCAACTGGCTCATCAGCCTGAGCGGCTTCTTTGCTCCCTCAAAGGTTCGTTCTTTCTTCTTTCCTCTGCCCGTACTCGCGTCCTGGAACTGATGAGCGATATATCTAGAGCGAGGAGGAGAAGCAACGCGACCACGAGCGGAAGAAAGCACTTCGGGCCAGGAGGAAGCAACATGAACAACAACAATCAAACGATGAAATCGCCGCGTCGGCTTTCCGCATCGGCTTGACCTTCAATCAGCTCGAGATCGAATACACGTCGCGCTTGCTTCCATCCCAAGCCATGGCGACCATTGACCTCCTGTCGGTAACTGCCCACACCTCCACTGACCACTGCAACGATGAAAATGAGTTCCTGAATAGTGTGAATTTCTGTTCACCAGGTGAGCAGCGAGGACATCGTGGCGGGGTCCGACGAGGACGTGTTCCGAGGCACTCTACAAACGCTGACAGTGTACCTCATGGACACCATGCGGCAGCGATCGGTGTCCTCGTCGATCAGCGACAGCACGGATCGAAGCGGCATTGGAGGGAGCGGCCTGCGCAGGCGAGCGTCGTCCATCACCTTGAGCGGTTTACCACCGGGCGGCAGCGCAGGCTATTGGCAGCAGAAAGGCTACACTAAGGTGGCCAGCCTCGACCACCTGGACTGGGACATCATCAGCCGCAGCCCAGCCTACCACGTGGAAGCCAATCTGCCCGAGTTGGAGGTATTCTCACCAGCCTGGCGTGAGTGTTTCCCCTTTCATCTGCAGCCGAATTGATAGTCCGTCTTCTTTGCATTCCAGATCAACGTGGTATCAGATCCGTCGCCCACGTGCTCGTTGACCGCCTGCAGCGTACGCCGGCCTCTTCCTCTTCCTTGCAGCCTCATACGAAAAGATTTAAGTCACCAACTCCCCGACGTCAAACAGGACTCGCTGCAAACGCTATTGGATCTCGTGGGCGAATGGACAGCGCCGGCGCAGAAGGACCCCAACGCACCAGAACAGCAGAAGCCTGAGCCGAAGGCCGACCTCAATCCGCTGGCTGCCGCCCTCAACCAAGTCCAGTGGGGTACACACCCGCACACGCACACACCCCTGCCCGTCCACCACTGACATTCGTTTGGTCTGCGTGCAGATGACGTGGCGGCCAACGCGTTTGCGCCCAAGACGCGGCCGAACGAACGGAAGCCTCCACGCGATAAACATAGGCCTGGCCGAAGCAACAGCGGCGGCAAGACCAGCGGCAGCCAGCCCAGCAGCAGCAGCACGGCCAAGAAGCAGAGCTCGCTAGCGGCGCAAATCAAAGCCGCCGAGGACTACGACCCGTCGGCCTCGTCGAGCGGTCGCTTCGTGATACGGGAGGACTACCTCTCGTCGTCGAGCTCTCCAGATGTCGGTAGAAAGGGTAAGGGCAAGGAGAAGCAGGAATCAAGCAGCCATCAGCTGCAGAGGCAGCATCCTGATGCCCGCACCAGGCCGACAGCGAAAGCGAGAGCGAAGGCGACCAAGGACGGGGAACCGGTGCGGACAAGGCGCAGGCGAAGAGGGAGCGACGACTCCGGCGACTCGTCGAGCGACATCGACGTGGACTGGAGCTCTTCTTCTACTATTGTCGACAGTTGGGACGACGTGGTCGAGGGAGAGGAAGCGACGCAGCACAAAGCGGAGCCGAAAGCGGCAGACCCGTGGGAGCAAACATTTGCGGATGAAGAAGAGGAGGACTATGACGACGAAGAAGAGGAGGGTGATGAGGAAGAAAACGACGACAATGAGGAGGAAGGAGGTGATGTGGTCGACGGCGAAAAGATCGGGTTGGAGCGAGGGCGCAAGTACAAGCTGGTCGTGGAGAAGTTCCCTGCCGCTGATGCTCCCCGCCAACCCGCTGAAACGGTGCCGACTCCCATCATGCCGAGCAATGTACCACCACGAGGTACTCCACTCACACCACCAGCACAGCTTTCTAGGCTTTCACCACCACTTCTTGGGCTAATTAACGCGTCCTGCCCACAGAACCCCAAGCGCGCTGGCTCACGGGTGACGCGCCCCAGCTCGACGGGCTGCTGATCGACGACTTTGCGCGTGCGCCACCCAAGAGCGCCGATTTTGGGTTCACGCTGCCCGAAGGGTACCGTCCTGGCCTTCTTCCACGTGAAGAAAACAAGGCAATCACTGACCCGCACATTTGGCAGGTACCCACTGCCCAAGCTCAGGGTATTCGCACGAGTGGACGTGGTGGTGCGTCTGGTCGGCGGCGCAGACTGGGCCACACCCACGGGGTCTCTGGTGGCGTCGACGACGTCGAGCTCCGGTGGCGCTGCTGCCAGCACCGACGGCTCCGACGGCTCGTGGAAGGCGCTGCCGAAGGCCGGGTCGCGCAATGAAGAGGTCAACATGCAGATTGCCGTCACCAACCTCGAGATCCAACTGAACGAATTGGTGCCCGGAACACAGGTACGCCGCCGCTGCGAAGCCGACATGTCGGCCGGCGTGTTGTCGGTCACCGGAATGTACGTGGCGGGTCCAGTAACTAATCACTATACATGCAGCATGTGCGACGGCTCGTGGTCTCGGTTGGCGAGGTGGAAGTCCAGGACAACGTGCCCAGCTCCGACGTCAAGACCTTCATGTGCTACGACCGTGACCGCCCGCGCGAAACCGGGTCGAGCATGCTCGCCGTGCAGATGGAGTGCGTGCGGCCCGATCGCGCGGCCAAGCCCGAGGCGGAGGAGTGGCGGCTGAAGGTGCGGAGTCTGCCGTTGCGCCTCTACATCGACCAGGACGCCCTCGAGTTCCTGGTGCAGTACTTCTCCGCCATGGAGGGCTCGCCCGTCATTCCTGAAGGGGAGCCGCTCTACTTCCGTACCACGCGCCCTCTCCTCCACTACGCGGCGAATGGAGATCTGACAGATCTTGGCGTGTTGTGTAGAAAGCTGCGAGGTGAAGAGCGTGCATCTGAAGGTGGACTACCAGCCCAAACAACTCGACTACAACGCCCTCTACGGTGACAACAAGGTCGCGTTCTTTGCCAAGGCCGTTCCTCTGCGAGGTACGCACACGCACGACACGCACCATGCACACGACCGCACACATCTAAAAGTTGACTTGTGCAGCGGCTGAGATCCACTTGAAGCCGGTGCGAGTCAAGGGTCGCGGATGGGACGAGCTGCTGGGTAAGCGACTGGTGGAGGCCTACCTGCCCTACATCAGCCGAACCCAGCTCTCGTCAGTGGTGGCCGGCATCGCGCCCATACGCTCCCTTCTCAACATCACCTCCGGCGTGGGCGACCTCATCTACACGCCCATGCAGCAGTGGCAGAAGGACGGCCGAATCCTCACCGGTAAGTGTGCCGTTGGCCGTGTGCATGTGCGGTGGCGCGTGAAGGTGTGCTGGCATGATATAACCTGGCGTGGTTCTGTTCGCACAGGCCTGCAACGTGGCGCGAGCACGGCACTCCACAAGTGGCTAGTCGAGGGTCTCAACGTTGGCACAAACCTGACGGCTGGCGCGCAGTACGTGCTGGAGGCTGCCGACTACTACCTCGGCGGTTCGGGTACGACCTGACCCTCATCAGGTGTCGCCTGATTACGTGCCGCCGATCGCTGATGGTTGTATGGTGACGCAGGAGGGTCGATTGCCGGCAGCAGCATGTACGCCCACGCGCCCGCCACAACAGAGGCGGGGATGCGGGATGCTTACTCCAGCGTTTCCCGCGAGCTGGGCGCTGCGGCCCACCGCATCGTGGCCGTGCCGCTCGACCAGTACCAGAAGCACGGCGCCACCGGCTACCTCTCCTCGCTCGCCTCTGGTACTCTCCTCGCACACACCGCACACACCGTTCATCGTGCTGACTCGCGTGTGTAGGAGTGCCGCTGGCAATCCTGCGACCGATCATCGGAGTGACGGAGGGGGTGACCAAGACCCTCATCGGGGTGCAGAAGTGGGTCGACCCGGCGCTCGAGGACGAGATCGCCACCAAGTTCAAGAAGAAGCCCAAGCGCCAGGCCGACCACCATCACCAGTACCACCACCGCCACCGCCAGCCGGGCGTCACAGAGAGTAGGATCTTTGCGACCGACGATGACGACGACTACTACTCACGCAGCATCGACAACGAGGAGGGCGACACCCTGGCGTCGCAGGTCGGTGGTGCGTTCTACTACGGCGCCTCAGTGCTGGGCTCCGCCCTGCCTCGCTTCGGCTCCGCCGCTCCCGACTCGCTGGAGTCGTCTTCCTCGTACCCCGCATCGCCGGCTTCGGCCTTCACCCGCCGCTACGTCTCTGCGCACTGCGACGACAACTTCTCCGATGACGACAGCACTGATGACAGCGATGTCTGAAGCTGTGCCCAAAGAAAGTGAGTCTTGTACAACTGTGTTGATAATTTAATTTTGCTTCCCTTGTACAACGTTGCCTTTTCTGGAGCGCTCTGTCCCTTCCACCGCTCTTTTTTAATGTCTGTTCTTCTGGTCCGCTCCAAGGCTTAGTCTCTCACAACTTTCCGTTCAACACCATGGCCAGTTCCGAAGACATGACCGCCGCAGAGCTAACAATCAGCAACGATGAGCTGTGTCAGGAGCTGGTGGACGCCGAAAAGGGGCTCGCTGTTGTGCTCAAAGAGAACGACGAACTGAAGGAGAGCAACAACAAGCTGAAGAAGCAGCTTGATGGTACGACCCACCATTGAGTTCTTGTGGTACGCCGCCATAATAGTCATCTAATACTTCAACTTGTGTCTTTGAAAAGTGGAGCTGGCCAAACAGACTCAGCCCCCGCCGACGCCACTTTATCCTGATGGCAGGCCTTCCTGCGAGCCCAAGTACAGGCTGAAGATTGGCCTCCCTTGGAGGCTCCTGCTCAAGGCCGTCCTGCCCTACGAGGGCGGGGAGCACGTCTGGTCGATTGGCGCTCCCTACTACCACAACCTCCACAAGCAGCTGAGGCAATACTACGGCGACGCTGTCACCTGGAAGACCCAGATCAAGTACCGCCGGGCCTGCGATGGGGAGTGGATGGTGGTGGAGAACGACAAGGACGTCAAGCTGGCCTACAAAGACTGGCAGTACTCCCCCTACGTAGACACAACTTGGTTGCGTCTGTTCATCGTGGTGCCTTGAAGCAGCCTCACACCGCTCCGATAAAGTGATGGGTTTCTTAAAGAAGTCTCACTCTGACAGCGACGTCTGAAGACACCCCGAACCCGAATCGTTTGGCTGTGTTGGTGCTAGATGGTGCACGCTTGTTGGCACGCACGAGTTGACTACACATTTTTTTCGAACCGGGATTCCTAGAATTCGGTCTACTTCCCTGGAACGGCAAGCTGGCGACATGGCCTCCGGCTGGTTCTTCGGGCTCAATGCCACCGACGACCAACTGGTGTGGCGCACCATGCTCGGCCCGCACCCGAACGCCGTTATCACCGTGTCGGCCACCGTGCACCGCGGCGGATTGCTGGTAGGCGTCTCGAGCACCGAGAACCAGTTCGGCCCCGTCACCGAGAATCAGTTCGGCCCCGCCAGAAGGTTGCGGCGCTCGACGCCCGGTCGGGCCGCGTGGCGCCGCAGACCTACATGACGCCAACTACTCGCGCCGGTGTGGGGCTCTAGCCCCTCGGTCGACGACTAGCTCGCGCTTGTCCACGTCGGTACGGGCAACAACAACCACGAGACCTCCGACATCCAAGCCTGTGGCGCAGAGGAAATGCCTGGTCATCCCACACAACCACGTCGACTCGGCCGTGGCCATGCGCCAACCGATGGCGCCGTGGCCTGGACCAGGTCCTTCGCCAGGCGACTACCGCGATGGACGCCTACAATCTAGGTTGCAACCCCAACAACTTCCCATCCAACTACTCCACCCCGCCCAACGCCAACTGCCAAGCCGTGCCCGGCGGCTTCGGCCAGGGGCCGATGCTGATCGCCTACGAAGTGACCGGCGCGCTGGCCCGGGCGCCCAAGGCCGGCACCGCCTAGCTCAATGGCGGGGCGCAGTGGGGTGCGGCCTGCGACGGCCAGCGAATCGACCTCGTGCCTTCGGGCGGCTCGACTTACGGCCGACTGTGGACGGCGCTGGATACTGCCGATTGGTTCGATAATGTGGCAGACTGCTGTGCCGGAGGGCCAAGCCGCCAACTCGAGCGTCGCGGCGGCGAGGGGCCACGTGGCGCACTCGGCAGTGACGGCGGGTAACGGGGTTCTTGGCCGGGGCGAGCATCGTTGGGGACGTCGGACTACATTGCGCTGCAGGTAGACAGGGGCGCATCCTCTGGGACTACGCGCCGGGCGGCTCTGCCATGAGTCGGTCGTGTCGGGATCTACTGGGGCTGCGGTTACGTGCGCATTGGGAAGGGCTGCAAGACCTTCTACGCCTTCTCATCGCCGGGGCGGACTGCCAAGCGAAGCTCTTCTCCACCACGCTCTGTTACCTAGCCAGCACCAGACCAATCCCAGCCAACTCGCGCTTGGGCCACATATTCGCCATGGACGGACGCCTGCCGTGACCTCTCCTTCCACAAGCAGTGGGAACGGCCAGAGGCCATGACAAGGGCGACCAGCATCGAGCGAGCAGGGCCTCCTGTCAGCCCCACCACTGCCAACTTGCCCTGTTGTGTGGTTGTGTTAGTGTCTGGTGATGAAGGAGAAGGAAGACATGTGTTTGCATTTGGTGCAGTTAATAATGTGTATCATTTCAATTGAAAGTGGAATGCCATTCTGTCTCATAGCATCATTGTTACCAAGGATTGAGGTGTTGACCATCTGGTTGAGGCTGGGCATGGGTTTGACAACCCGAGTTGGTTTTGTTTTCCAGGGCTGTCAGTAGGTTGGAGATGCAGGGAGGTCTGTGGTCCATGGGAGGTGGCATGTCATGTGTGGAAGTGATGAAGATCATGTTGCAAGACATGGTGAAGGAGACAAAGTAGGTCTCATGGGGAATGGGCTGCAGATGTTGGAGTGAATGAGGGCCATTGGTGTGTCAGACTGCGGTGCTGGACCATGGCTGATGCCCTCTTGTGCTGCTTGGCCTGAATGCATGTGGTGCAGGAGGAGAGCTTGGCCCTGTGTTGATGGTCTTGGATGCAGCAAGCACTGTGATCTTGAGCTGATCTGCAATGATGTGCCTGAGGCACAGGTGTAGATGGTCAAGGGTGACTGTCTGGTGGGCCTTGGTGGAGAGGGCCTGGACCTTCAAAAACACATATGGAAGCTAAATGTGTATTTATTTGAACACATAACTTCCACCTGTACAGCGGACTTGTGGTGGTCAAGGTGCGCAAAATTATCACTTTCCACCGTCCTCAGTGTATTCATCACTTTATCAGAGCGGTGTGAGGCTGCTTCAAGGCACCACGATGAACAGACGCAACCAAGTTGTGTCTACGTAGGGGGAGTACTGCCAGTCTTTGTAGGCCAGCTTGACGTCCTTGTCGTTCTCCACCACCATCCACTCCCCATCGCAGGCCCGGCGGTACTTGATCTGGGTCTTCCAGGTGACAGCGTCGCCGTAGTATTGCCTCAGCTGCTTGTGGAGGTTGTGGTAGTAGGGAGCGCCAATCGACCAGACGTGCTCCCCGCCCTCGTAGGGCAGGACGGCCTTGAGCAGGAGCCTCCAAGGGAGGCCAATCTTCAGCCTGTACTTGGGCTCGCAGGAAGGCCTGCCATCAGGATAAAGTGGCGTCGGCGGGGGCTGAGTCTGTTTGGCCAGCTCCACTTTTCAAAGACACAAGTTGAAGTATTAGATGACTATTATGGCGGCGTACCACAAGAACTCAATGGTGGGTCGTACCATCAAGCTGCTTCTTCAGCTTGTTGTTGTTCTCCTTCAGTTCTTTGTGCTTTTTGATTGCAGCGGTGAGCACTTTTACGGCTTCCTCCAGCTTCTGGCTCAGCTCATTGTTCTTGGTTGTTAGCTCTGCGGTGGTGATGTCATCCGAACTGGCCATGGTGCTGAACAGAAAGTTGTAACAACTAAGACTACTAGTGTGCGACTAGAAGTGACATTCGAAAATGAGCGGCCAGCGGTGGAAGGGGACAGAGCGCTCCAGAAAAGGCAATGTTGTACAAGGGAACCCAAGCGGTTTGTTTTTCCTTCCTCACCCTCGTCGAGGGTTACTACAGGTGAACGAACAGAGACAAGCCTGAGATCGCTGTCGGCTGGTGAGACCTCTTGTGATTGTCGAGAAAGTAGTTCAGATCGTCTTGGTGCCTCAGCGGAAGGAGGTCGCCATCGCTGTCCCTGAACTGGATTAGCGCCGTACTGGGAATTCGAAGCGGGCTGGTCCTCATCAGCTCCACCAGGTCGGTGTAGCGCGGAGGGGGGATAAAATGGACAAGCGATCTGTCTTGAACCATTTCTTGCTGCAGAACTATTACCTTTAGAGTGAGCGTATCGGTGCCATGCTTTGGCTGTACGCCCTGCTGATGGTACTTCTTAACAAGAAAGACTGAGACTGTGACTGATTGGAACGGGTACCTGCATCAGAGTCGCCACTTGGCCCTGCTTGCGTAGGCGACCAAGAGTGGGAGAACGGCTGCGGCCGACCATCTCACTCTCGGTGTGGCGGTGCTCTTGGAGCCCTACTCGCCCGATAGCAACGAAGTTCAGACAAAGGACAGGCGAAGGAAACAAAGCAAGGCATACCATCGAGCGACCTCTTCACCTCCTCGTCACTCAGATAGAGGACACGACGAACGAGGTCCAGACGTTGGCTGTCTGCGGCCAGCTCCTGCTCCTGCTCCTGCTTCTTCTTAGCGCGAGACTGAGAGATAGAAGATCAGAAACGGGTACCTTCTCTTCAAAGTGCTGCATCAGAGTCGCAACTTTGCCCAGCTTGAGAAGGCGCCCGAGAATGGGGGAACGGCTGCGCCCGACCAGATCGCTCTCGGCCTGGCGTTGCTTTGGTCACGTCCTACTCCATGGTGATGGCAACGAAGTTCAGACAAAGGACAGGAGAATGTAACAAAGCAAGGCATACCATTGACCTCCTCATCACTCATAAGGAGGACCCGACAAACGAGGTTGATACGTTGGCGGTCTGCCTCCGGCTCCCGCAGCTTCTTGTTCGCCTTGGTGCCTGTAGCGACGTAAAACGAGAAGTTGCTCAACCGAATGGAACGGCGGTTATAGACGTAGTCCCGCTACACGCGAGAAGCGAGCCAACTACTTGACGTGCCGACGAAGAGAGAAGGTGCAAGCGTCAAGAGGGTGGCATACCTTTCATGGAAGATGGAGATCGATAAGACTTGAAGAAGAAGGGATGTACGCAGCTGCCTTGGCTCTACTTGAACGTTGGCTCGTGGTAGATAAAAAAGGAAAACGAGAAATGGTTGGTTTACTTTTGCCTGCGTTGCCCAGGCGGCCCCGTGAGTGTCTTGACGAGAGGCGGACCAAGTGAGTGCCTTGAGGAGAGATAGGAAGCCGAAGGCAGATACTGTTGCGCACCAACACATGAAGACTCTCCGTGGGAACAAAACATGAGGTGTAATTGTTGATGGGGTACCGCGCCGCTACACAATCTGCGCAGCGGAGGGGGAGGAGGGAGAGTGCGGGGCGCACAGGAGCACAGAGGGGTCGGCCACGTGCTCCCGAGGCAGTGGCGGCAGGAAGACCTCTTCGCCGCCTCGCTCCTCACTGGCCACGAACAGCGATGGACACACGAGCGTCGTACCTGCGTGGGTCACCTCCGCGCCAACGACATGGCTCACATACAGCTTCCTGCACCCACCACATCAGAATGTTAGCTCTCGTGTGCGGTGGTGCGTGTGCGCTGAAGTGTTCCTACCCTTCGCGCATCCATTCGGGCTGCCAGAGGAGCAGGTGAGCATCGCTCACCGCGCCGGGAGAGAGGAGGCTCTTGTGGAGACATCCGCAGGGGTACCCGCGGTCCGTCGCCAAGGGCGCCTTACCCCGCGTCACGACATGGCCCACAGCCGCGTAGTCCGACGTGGGCGGAATCGGCCGCCAGACACTCACACCTGCTCACCGTGTGGAATGTCAGGCATCCGCCTCTGAACACCTGCCTAGTGTGACACTCAGCGCAAGGCGTACCGGGAGTCTCTGCGGGTCGGTCGGCCGCGGCCATGCTCGAATAGACCAGCGCGAAGCCCTTGGGCGGCACCAGGGCCTGCACGTACTCGCCGCGCTGCAACGGCGGCACTTCCCTGGGAGCAAACGCACATAGTGAGTGGTGACCGCGGGATATGAAGACGATAATGGTGATGACAATGGCGGTGAGACGGTACCGAGCAAGCAGGGCCGGGTAGATAGGCCGCCGGTAGGCTGCGTTGTCGGCGACGTCGCCCAGGCTGTGCCACCGGGCCTGTTCGTCGCCGGCGCGCAGCTCGACCTCGAGATTGGCCCACAGGTTGGTCTTGGTGTGGACCAGCACCGGTTCGAGGCCGTCCAGAGCCTGGCCCTGCAGGGCGTCCTTGTCGTCGGCCGCCTGGACGGACTTGGGCAACGTCAGCTCGTCCCTGATGAGCTGGCGCTGGTTGCGCGCCCGACGCGATCGCTCGTCCAGCCTGAGGATCGTGCCCAGCTTCTCCCGCAGCCGACCGACGATGCCGCTCGATGAGTCCGCGCCTCGCTCGATCTCGGCCTGCACGCGCTCCTTCTCCTCCTGGCGCTGGACCCGCCGCTTCTTCTTATCGCGGTACACCTGGCTCTCCAGGTGGGTCTGTTCCAGAAACTCGTCTGACGGAACCTTGACCATGATAACGCGTCAGCAGGTGTGCGTGTGCGTGTGCGTGTGCGTGTGCGTGTGAGTGTGAGTGTGAGTTCTGTACCCGTTTGAGCGGCTCGGCGCGATAAAACCGCATCTGATGCCCATTGGCTGAGTGCGACTTGACTTTGGCCAGTTGACAACTAGGCTCGGCCGCCATGAACTCCAGCCGGTGCCTCGTTATCAACAGCACCTACACAATATCACAGAAATAGCAGTACTCTGTCAGATGGGCCGTGTGTGCGGTCGTGAAAATAGTGCTTATACCGCTGTCGAGCCGGGTTGGTCGGTGACGAGTGCCCAGGGTTCGTCGTTGCTTGTGGCGGCGAGCCCAGAGATGGGCCATTGGTCGGCGCTGTTGCCCAGCGCATCCCATTCGCAAGTGGTCGGGTTCAGCACGTACGCGCGGCTCCTGTCGTCCACCGCCCACGTGGTAAATCTGTTCCAGGTAGTGATTTGCTTCGCATTCCATTCATGACTAAACGCGTGCCACTTCTGCAGCCACTCGGTCCTCCTGTGCAACAACCAGACCAGATGTGTTACTATCACACACTTGCGCTTGAATGGGCGTTTAAACGGTGACGAACCAGAGTATCCGTCCGTCGCTGGTGATAGCGTACAGGGCACCATCAGTATCCACATCGATTGAGCGCAGGTGCGCGTTGTTGACCGCATCGACCTCCCAGCCCACCCACTTGCTGTATCTATGAAGCCGGCCCTACATAACGCGTACACTCAGTAAAATAACATAGCTTCACAGTAGATGTTGATTGAGCAGACGCGTCACGTACGTCGGTGGTAACAGCGTAGAGATCCTCGCTGGTCGTGAAGGCCAGATCGGCGATCGGCATCATGGACTTGGCAGCCTCGACGACGAGCCGACATGAGACGGAGCTGTGATCATCACTGTTGTACTCCAGACAGCGGTGCTTCCCTTTGCCATTGTTCGGATCATCCACTTCCAGTTCCATCGCGCCTTGCGAGTCCGCCCCGAGCTCGAATATGGTCCGTCTGTCCTGCGCCAGCACGAACGGCCGACCTTCTTTTTTGTCGACGGTGACGATCGCGGGCAAGATCACGTCTCCGTCCTCTTCTGTGTGCGCCGGCCAGAATGAGTGTGGGTGATGGACGGGTTTAAACAATTCTCGAGGAGTGGGCCGTACCAAGAGTGAGTGCTTCGGTTCGCGGTGTGGCTTGCAGCCACTTCTCTCCGTCCCACATGTGCAGGCGCTGCTGATGGTCGATGGCCCACGCCTGCCCCGATGGGCTCCGCACAATCTGTTTCAGCTCTCCAGAGACCCGGGAGATCAACCGCCTACGCACGGTCATAAAGACATGAGAACTATGATGAAGAGACAAAAATGGAACAGCGCGCCAGTACCAGGAATCCGTGCATGCGACGGCCCACTTCGTGCCCACGCGAGGCAACACGAACTCTGTAAACACCCATATGTAGTCAGGATCATAATCCTGATGAGAAAGAGAGAGAGACAGAGAGAGTAGGACAGACCTGCGCTTGGGTGTTCGAACTTATCGCGAATGTGCGGCGCGAAGTTCGATACGTCTCGCCGACAAATAGCCAGCGATTTCTCTCCCTTGGGCAAGTAAACCTCCCTGTGGGGAGTAAGGTACGATTTGGGCGAGTGAGACGCTTGATCAAGCCTACGCCCGAGCTGCGGGATAAACAGGGATTGGCACGTACAGTTCGGCGAGGTCTGACAGGCTACTGTACGTTTGCCGATCGTGGAAATGGACCATGTTGCCCTGCATGTTAACAGACGACGGTGAGAAAGGCATCAACGCCATCACCAACTTCGAAAATATGGGTCCTACCCAACCACTGACGTCCGCATCGGCTCCATAGGAATTGAGATGCGGTATGCGGTTGTACTTGACTACGTGCATATTGCTGGTGATATTTTTACACAACACAGAAAATTGTTGAGAACAGCATCATATCGCCCTCACATGGCAGAGGGAGAAGGAACATACCGGAAGGGTATCTTGACCTCTGCCTGGAGGAAATATTTGTACATCTTGATCCACAGTATTTTCTGTATGTGGTTCACGTGAGACATCAAACACACACAACGCTGGTTGGGAGTGTGGTCGATTTGAGGTGTTACCGGTAGCATGGAGATGTCGTCAACCAGGCCCACCTTCTGCAACCCGTAGCCGATCCAATCGGAGCAGTTGCCACACTTGAACTGCTGCGACATGATGTTCCGCAACTTGCTGCACGAGAGAGTGGAAAGTGGTTACACTCAAGTGGTGAGGACAACAACCAACCAAGATCTTGGCTCGATCTGGGACGTGCAGCTCGCACCCGTCGAGGCCAAACACGTAGTGGACCTGACCCTCCTTCCATCGCATGTGCAGATCGAGGAAGAAGGTGTGCAGTTCTTGCAGCTGCCAGGCCGACACGCGCTCAATCCGAAGCGACACGAAGTTGCTGGGTAGATTAGAAGCGTTGGTTAGTAAGCAATGAGCGCTAGAGAGAAAGAGAGACGCACCGATTGTAGATGCCGCCCTGCTCGTTACCCACATGCCACCCGTGAGTGCCGAAGAAGAAGTCCTCCGGCTTCACAAAGTTGACCATCTGGGGCGACTCGAAGCCGATCACGTTCACCACCTGCACCCCCCCCCCAAGTCACCAGCCGTTAGGTGTTGTGATCACCTGAGCGCGAGGCCTGGAGCACGTACCACCGTCTCCTGGGACGGAGCAAGTCGGTAGCGCAGAGCTACATGTCCGAAGGGGTTGGTGTACGCCAGCGGCTTACCAAACAGCGTCCGGTTCTGAGCCCAACACAACATACACAACATTGTGAAAATAATTATTTATTGATTGTGGATTAAAACCAAAAGAGGAAAGGAGAGGGTGGGGTGAAGTACTGGAAAGGGCAAGATAAAAATGAGTTCGAGGTCGGGCGGCTCGCCTTTGTTCAGGAGGCGGTCGAGTTCGCCCAATACGGTGCCCTTGTTTGCCACCTCTTCGCCATTGTACCTCCCCCACTCTCCCGCAGCTTTATCCATTTCTTTTTCTTGCTGTTCTCTCGCTTGTATTCTTGCTTTTTGTCTTTATGCGCTCGCGCCACCTCCCTCCCACCGCTCATCTTGATCTCGCGAGCGCCTTCGTCTGTTCCCCATCGCGTGGCAAGACCACAGAAATTCGGAAAGAAAAAATGTAGAAATTTCATTTGGACGTCATTTATTGTGATCGAGTCACCTGGCAACGAGCTACTGTAATCTCCCACACAACCTGGCAACGAGCTACTGGTGGTAGTCGAGAAGAGAAAGGCGGGCGTTGGGCGCCCTTTCATGGAGAGAGCGGCCTACGTCGCGAGAAGGGAGATGGAGAAGCTGGGCAAGCTGCTCGAGGCGGAGGGCTACGCGCTCACCTCGACCAACGCCGACCGCGGCACCCACTCGGTGGTCTATCACTGCCGTCGTCTCTGCCCCCAAAACGAGGAGCAAGATGGAGGAGAAGAGGCAAAAGATGGAGGAGAAAAACGGCACTGCGGTGCGGGTGAACGTGTCGCTGCCGCTGCCGCGCCACCTGAGCAACTTCCAGCACGAGCACCAGGTGGTGGAGGCCCTCATGGCCGCCGGCGTGCCGGGCATCGTCCACGTACGCGGGCGGCTCTCGCGGCCGGCCTCGAGCACGAGGCGGCCACGCTCGACCAGTGGCTCGCGCGCGACGGTCGCCCCGCTCATGAGTGCGTCCACCGCCCTACCTTCGAAAGAAATACGTTTACTCGCGTTTTTTTTAAAAAAAATTGGTTATTTGACGATTATCTGTTATCTTCTCTTGGCCCTGCCGTGCGTGTCGTGTGACGGAATGCAGCCACACAACATCATCTGGAACAAGGAGACGGGCGAGGTCAAGATCACCGACTTTGGCGTGGCGTCGGTTGTGGAGCGCACCCGCGAGACCACCGGCGCCAGCATGGGCTCGGTGCCCATCCAATACGTGCTCGGCTCCATGGCCTACCTCGTCCCCGAGCTCTCCCTCCGCCACGCCAATAGTAGTGCCAACGGGAGCGGGAGCGAGGCGAGCGCGCGGGCGGTGGACTACCGCAGCGACTTCTACTCGCTGGGCATCACCTTCTTCGAGCTCCTCACCGGCAGCGTGCCCTTTGTCGAGCGGTCGGCGGTGCGCATGATGCACGCGCACATGGCCAAGCAGGCGGCGGCCGTGCACGAGGTCGACGCGCGTGTGCCCAAGTACGTGTCGGGCGTCGTGCACCGGCTGCTGGCCAAGTCCGTGGAGACGCGCTACCAGAGCAGCCGCGGCCTCGTCGCCGATCTCCTCCGCTGTCAGGCCATCATACAAAAACTAGAAAGCGTCGGCAACGACAGCGAAGACGATGATGCAGAGGGGGAGGAGTTCGAGGCAGGGTTTCCGACCAAGCTCTACGGTCGCGAGAAAGAGATCGCCATGCAGTGACGGCGAGACTGGTTACCAGGAGGCCGGCCTAACGTCTGACGAGTACGACGAACACCTGGCCACCGTTGTGGCCCACAACCTGGTCATGCTCACCCACTGGGTCGCCGCCGCGCCCTGCAACTTCGCCCACTGGCACCGGCTCGTCGAGGTACTGCTCGACATAGCTGTGTCTCCCTGCAGACCAAAGGGCTTAAGGCCTGACGTCTGCATTTGTTTTGTTTTGTTGTGTATGTATGTGTGTGTGGTCGTCACGATCGTGATGGTGAAGGCGGAGCGGAAGAGTCTGCGTCTGCGCGAGACCAACGGCGGGCGTCAGATGGCAGCGATGGCCGAGGTGCTGGGCATGTACGAGGAGGTGTTTGACATGGCCCTGGCAAACGGGTTCGTGCAGGACGCCGCCATGGCCAAGGAGCTCTCCTGGCAGGTACTGTGCTTTTATTTACGTTAAGACCTCCGGGTCTCTCTAAAGAATGTATGCAATGCGGGTGAGTGCAGGTGATGAACGAGATGGCCTCCCAGTGCGCGGCGGAGTCGTTCTTTTGCTTCGCCAAGTGGGGCGCCAACCGGGCCGTGCGGCAGCGGAAAGCCGCTTCGCATTCCAGAGATGATGAGTCCCAGCTCGGCAGCGGCGACCGTGGCGGCCCGGGAAACGTGAGCCTCTACACGACGACGGAGATCGTGGCGAGCGCGCTCGATTTCGACGCTGTGGTGCAGGCCGCGCAGCAGGTGTCGTCCATGCTCAACACCAAGGCCTCTTGCGATCGGCACTAGACCTCATCCTCGACAACACCGGTGCCACCCGGGTACGTCAGCTGCTGCTGTCGCTCTTCCTCCAATCACTGTTATTGCTGACGTGGCATCGCATGCGTAGGGGGTTATCCTGTTGACGGAGGATACTGGCGCACTGTCGTCAAAAGAAAGCGAACACAGCAGCAGCAGCAGTGGCGATAGTCAGGCACCTGGAGAGCAGTTGTTCATTCGCGCCAAGGCCAAGATCTCGTATGCTCAGGTGCGTCTGCTCTCGTAGCATGAGAGCTGAGAATTCGAAGCGCCCACTGTGAGCCACAACGTGATGATTGTGCGCAGCGTAAGGTGCGGGTGCGGCGCCTGTTTTACGCGGGCGACAGCCCCGACCTGCCCAACTCCATTATCAACTTCTGCTGGCACGCCAAGAGTGCGTACCCAGGAATGGGCCTTTCTCACACTCCCAACATTCTACAACGCGCCTTACCATATGTATCACGTGCGTGTGTGCGTGTGCGTGGGGGTGTACAGCGGCGGTGGTGATCGGCGACGTGGTGGCCGACGCGCAGTTCAAGGACGACGCCTACGTGGCCAAGCGACGGCCGCGGTCGGTGCTGTGCGCGCCGCTGTCGCTCAAGAGCAAGCACCACGGCCTCATCGTGCTCGAGAACGACATGAGCGCGGGCGTGTTCGGCGATGAACGGCTCCAGCTGGTGAGCATCCTCGCCGGCCAGCTCATTAACTCGCTCGAGAACGCGCTGCTGGCCGACGAGCTGCGGCGCGCCAACCACCGCATGGCGCGCAAGAACAAGCGGCTCGAGGAGATGGACAGCGCCAAGGACGCCTTCCTCGCCGTGGCGAGCCACGAGCTTCGCACGCCACTGACGGGCATCAGCGGCATGGCGGGCCTCATGGAGGACACGGCCATGAGCGACTACCAGGCCGAGTGCCTGCGCGACATCGAGGCCGAGTCGGAGACGCTGCTCGAGCTGGTCAACGACGTGCTCGACCTCAGCAAGCTCAAGGCTATGAACCTGGTGCGTTGCCATCTGGCTAACACAACAACAACAACAACAACAACAGGTCAGGTGGAAGCGATGGTGGTGGACCTGCCGAGCCTTAACAAGGTACAGGTGTGCCTGCTCTCCCAGCCGCGGCTCATCCCGCTTATGGTGCTGGCCTCGCCGTCCGACACGAGCCAACGACTGCACGAGATGAATCAACAGTACTCCCCGCTGCATGTCGTCCAACTCCCCTTGCCTCCGGTGGAGTACCGGTACTGCAGCCCAATCGCACGCATCGAATATCGCACGCACTCATCGCACACGCACACGCACATGTTCAGATACGACTATTGGAGGAACTGCGAACACTCTTTGTAAAGGCTGGCACGGACGCCGGCAGTCAACCAGCCCGTGACAAGTAATAATCACACCCCTCACCTATGTACAATATCACCATCTCACTCCTCGGCGAGGATGGCGTAGCCGAAGCTGTTTTTGTTGTGCTTGCCGTGGATGTGGTGTCGGTTGAGCCACCAGAGGTAGCAGCTCCAGTAGGCCCCGCTGCACTCGTCCACGAGCTGCGGCAGCAGCAGCACGCTCGCCACCGGCGTGACGAAGGTCATGAGCAGGGCCGACAGCGCGAAGGCGAAGCCGGCCAGCACCCGGTCGAGCGCGGCCAGGTGGACCATCTTGGCGCCGTAGAGGAGCGGCGACCACATCACACTGAGCACCAGCCCGAGACCGTACGTCACCAGCGCGCCTGCCCGCTCCGGGCTGTCGTCAGGGCTGGACCACACTAAGACTGAGGCCAGTCCCGCCAGGCAGTAGCTCAGCGGCCGAACCTTGTGCAGCACCTGGCGCCACCTCTGTGGTGGCGGCTTCTGCAATCATCAACTGCGTTACTTACTGGAAGAAGAAGTAGAGGGGGGCTAGAAGTGGTACATGCAGGTTACGCTTCCAGT
This sequence comes from Acanthamoeba castellanii str. Neff, assembly GCF_000313135.1. Classification (NCBI taxonomy): domain Eukaryota; phylum Discosea; order Longamoebia; family Acanthamoebidae; genus Acanthamoeba; species Acanthamoeba castellanii. The sequence goes on from NW_004457584.1 coordinate 701,302, forward strand.
TCTTGGCGCTGGCGCTGCGAAAGTGGTTGGCGGTGATGGTCGTGGCGGCCCAGGGCAGCAGCACAAGCGCCGCGGACACGGGCAAGGGCCACGCAAGCACCAGACGCAGCGTGGCGGCCCACCACCCCTCCATCCTGGTCCTTTCAGCTCTGCCGCAAACGCAAAGAGAGCACAACCTCAAACCCCGCTGAGGGGCACGGACGTGGCACGCCTCTTCGGTGAAAGCTGCCTCTTGTCTTGTTGTTGGGCTGGCTGCCAAGATGAGCTCAGCTGCTCAGCACAGCCACCTCCTGCCAGACAGCTGTCTGAAGGAGAATAAAGATATTTCTACGAAGCCAAATCTAACAGTCTTTTGTTGCATGCGGCGAAGTGGAAGCGTGGCCACAATTGGGGTGATTACCACGCACCAACGACAACTCTCGACATCCTTGCCCGTGAGGTTCATCCTGTGCCGCAGTCCCCTTCTCGTCTCCACGCAATCATCGCCCACATCAGCGATCTTGAACAAATCGTCACTGCATTCGAGATTATTTGCTTCTTCTTTGTTTATCCGACGCTTCACGCATCACAGCATGGAAACTACATCTTCGTCTTCATCGCCCCTATCCCGCGTCATGGATTTGGAGGAGCGCACGGCGTGGCTGGAGGCCCACCCCACGCCCGAGGGCTTCGAAGCGATTACGGAGGGGGCTGCACGAGTCATCTTCGAAAACAAGAACGAGGTGTTCTACAACCCCGCTCAGGAGGTCAATCGTGACCTCTCCGTTCTAGTCCTTCGTCTCTTTGCCGAGCAAAGTGCGCATCCCCGATTTGATTGACCTTTTTCTTCATTTAATTCACACATTATGCCATTTTTCTACGTACGATTAATCTGATATATTAATGATAAATGCGATTTATGGCTAAATCTTTTGTGTTGTTTATTTGCGGTGATTAGTGCGTCAGGAGCGAGGCGAGAAGTTCGACGGCATCACCATTCTCGAGGCTCTGTCCGCTACCGGTATGCCTTGACCTGCCATACTCTGTGTGAGGCGCGTTGCCAACGCCATACCTTATAATGCCAACGCGCGCCGGTTGTCGCCTTGCAGGTCTGCGTTCGGTCCGGTACTGGAAGGAGGTTCCCGGCATCAAGTCGATCGTGGCCAACGACATCGAGACAGCGGCAGTCAAGAACATCCGACGCAACGTCCACTTCAACGGCATCAGCGACACCCAGATTATTCCCAACCAAGGCGACGCCAGGGCGGTGATGTACCAGAACCAGAAGGCCTACGACGTGATCGACCTCGACCCCTACGGCTCCGGAGCCGAGTTCTTCGACGCCGCTGTGCAGTCCATCAACGACGGAGGTGCGGCACTCGATGCTGCATGGACTCGCATCACACCACAAGTACTAATATATTGAATCCATGTTCTTTTGCAGGCCTGATCTGCGTGACCTGCACTGACATGCAAGTGCTGTGTGGCAACTACCCCGAAGTGTGCTCCTACAAGTACGGAGCGCTGCCGCTGAAGGGTACGCAAGCACGCCCATAATCACGTGGTGTGTGTGTGTGTGTGTGTGTTACTCATTACGGTCGACGTGTGCGCACACAGGCAAGCCCACGCACGAGCAGGCCGTGCGTATCGTGCTGGCGTCGTTGGAGCGATCGGCCGCGAGATACCAGAGACACATCGTTCCTCTCATCTCGCTCAGCATGGACTTCTACGTCCGCATGTTTGTGCGAGTCTATACTCGGCCCGAGGAAGCCAAGCGCAGCATGCTGTACTCTCCTTTCCCTTTGGTGTCGGCTCCAACAAGCCGCTCAGTCGCTTGGAACGCAGCCTCACACTCACCATTCACTGGCTCGACAGGAAGCTGTCGCACGTCTACCAGTGCTCCGGCTGCGGCGCGCTCCACTTCCAGCCGCTGGGCAGGTGCGAAGGCAAGGGCGCCTCCCAGAGATACCTGGCCGCCAGTGGCCCGCCCGTCAACCGAAACTGTGACGACTGCGGGCGTGATCACAAGGTACAAACACTCTGCGATGTTGAACGTGTGTCGTGTGAAGTGAGCGTCCACGCACGTGTAGTGAGTAGCGTGCTAACGCATAATATAGGTGTTGGGTCCCATTTGGAACAGATCGCTCTACGACGACGAGTTCATCAAGAAGGCGATGGAGGAGTTGGAGAAGAACAGCGCCTTGTTCAAGACACACAAGAAAGTGAACGGCTATCTCTCCGTCCTGTCTCAGGTCAGTCCGTCAGTCAGTCGCGTTTTTCCCTCACTATTCATACGGCCACGAGAACTCACTTCCTGCTTGACCGGTTATTAGGAGTTGCCCGACCAGCCTCTGTTCTACGACCTGCCCGCAATCTGCAAGGTCCTCCACGCCCAGCAGCCCGCGATGAGCGTGTTCAAGTACGTCGCGGTCTCTCCTCATGCGAAGAAGCTGCTATTGTGTGCTCCTCGCTCATGACTCATATCTTACTCTTTGCCGTTGTCTAGGTCTGCCATCCTGAACGCCAACAGGGGCTACAGGATCTCCATTTCGCACACGGTGGCCACCGCCATCAAGACCGATGCTCCCGCATCGTTCTTGTGGGACATACTGAGGTATATATATACGCTGAGTTGAGAGAACAAATCTGAAGGCTTAGCATTAACATGGTCGTGGTTTCATTCGTCAGGGGCTGGAACAAGCTGCACCCCGTCCGACCGCCCCCGCCAGGCTCCGTTGCGGCCGCCATCCTCGAGAAGGAGCCCTCCTTCGAGGCCGACTTCACCGAGCGAGAAGACGCTAAGGTGCGTTCGCTTGGGCTCAGACGACGTTCATTCATTCATTCATTCATTCATTCATTCATTCATTCATTCATTCATTCATTCATTCATTCATTCATTCGCTCACCCTTTCGTCTGCTACAGCCCGAGAAGTCGAAGAAGCCCAGGTTTGTGCACAACCCGCCCAACTGGGGACCCGGCACTCGTCGCCAGATCAACGTCAAGAGGTGGGTGGTCTCCTCCCTCTTCCCTCTTCCCTATATGTTGTAAGTTGTGTTGGTTCTTCTTCATCTGCTCACTCTTGCGCTCCCCGTGGAAAATTAGCAGAGCCGCACCGGAAGCCGAGACGACCAAGGAGGGCGAGGAGGCCCAGGCCGAGAAGGAGACGTCCCAGCCCCAGGCCAAGAAGAAGCGACAAGACAGTGAAGAGACCGCGCAGCCCTAGACCCTTTACTCTCACGCTAGGCAAGCGCGACCGCGTTTAGGCTCACCCGGGAGTACTCGGTGGTTGTGGCGAGCTTGACGATGGTTGGTGGACTGATAAAAGCCAGTCGACAGAAAGCAGTTCCCCCACTGTTTTTTGTTGTCACAACCATCTGAGCAGAGACGAAGAGGATGCAGGTGGCCAACCGCTCGCATGGGCACGAAGAGGTGAACGGGGTGCGCCTGTACGGCCTCGACGCCGAGATGCACCGCAAAATGGAGAGCAAACGCGACCGCGAGTTCGAGAAGCAGCTCGCCCAATGGGTCCATTAGCCACCCCCCTCCCCCCAGCCAAAGCCTTCACTTTTAATCTGTTTTTTTTCTGGGTGCAGGTGGCCGCAGCGACCAAGGAGAAGGTGGACCTTACAGACCCCATTGGGTCCTTTCGTTCGGGCATTATTTTGTGCAAGTACGCCCCCTTGTTATTTTTGATGATATTATTTCTTTTATTTAAAGTTTTCTTATTCACGAGATTTATTTTTGATTAAAATTATTTTCAATAAATCTAAATGAAAAGGTTGTTGTGGTGGCTGGAAGGTTGGCAAACGCCATTCAGCCGGACATTATTCGCAAGATCAACACCCGACCCATCGCGCTGCTCGAGATGGAGAACATTGGGTTCTACCTCAAGGCCTGCTGGAAGCTGGGCGTGGCCTCGGCCGAGCTCTTCGTCACATCGGATCTCTACTTGCGCAAGGGCGAGCCGCAGGTTGGCAATTCCTCATATATTACGTTCTTTTATTTCTACGAAGCTCACGTTGTTGTTGATGATGACGGTGATGATGACGATTGGCAGGTGTTCGTCAACTTGCTGTCCCTCGCGCGGATCGCCGACTCCACGACTTCCTACAAAGGACCCACGATGAAGTCCCTGGGCTTCAAGGTTTCCAATTCTCTTGCGCACACGACGCACCGCCGCACACGCACCGCCGCACACCACCGCACACGCACCACCGCACAGATGGACTGACGCACGCACACGCACACGTACGCGTGCCTAGGCGTTGGGCAAACCCGTGGAAAAGCGCACGACGCAGTGGTCGAACGTGATCCAAGAGCAGGGTCCGCTGTACATTACCGACATCGAGCGACAGGAGCAGGAGCAGCAAAGGCAGCAGAGCCCGCGCAGCGCGGCCGGCGGTCAGCCCGCCAAGCTGCTGCCCGCCAAGTCGGGGTCGTCGCCGCTCGTGCCGCCCGCCTCTCCTCGGGGCGGCAGCCCGCGTCCTTCCGCCGAGCTGGAAGCCGGTACAGCTTGCCCCCCCCGCGTGCGTGTTTCCGTGTGCGGTGCGTGCGGTGCGTGCGCGTGTGTCGTGTGTGTCGTGTGTGTCAATTGACATGTTTTTTCGGCAGTCAAAATTCTGGAGCGACAGCTGGAGGACGAGCGCAAGCGCTCGGTGACGGCGGTGGCGGAGATCAAGCGACTGCAGAAGGATCTCGAAACGGCCAAGGGCCAGCTGGATGCCGAGCGGAGGCGAGGCACGGCAGCTTCTTTGCCTGCTGGAGCGGCCGGCAAGGAGGAGCCTCGCAACCGCGCGGGCACCGTGGTCGACACGCAGGCCCTCTACGAAAAGATCCGCACCCTTGAATTGAAGAAGGAGAAGGAGGTATGCACACGCACACACCACCACACCGCACGCATCACCACACACACAACACACACACAACACACACACACACACATACACACACACACACACACACAACACACACACGGCTGACTGATTCTGAACACGTGTAGCTGGAGGAGGCGTGTGCCAAGTTTGAGGCGCGGCTGCGGGAAGAACGGCGCAAGTGGGAGGAAGAGGCGGAGCGGGCTCGCGCCGACCTGATGAACGACATTCAGTACTGGAAGACTGAAGCCGAATCCAAGGTACGCGCTCTCTCACCTTTTCTCTGTGTGGTCCCTTGGCATGTTACCTCACCGCACACGCCGCACACGCCGCACACACCGCACACACCGCACACACCGCACTCTATGCAGGACCTGCGATTGACTGCTCAGCAGAAGGACGTGGGCCAGTCGGAGGAATGGGAGAGGCGCACGGCCGAGAGGCGGAAGCGGGAGATGGAGCTGGCGCAGCGCAAGGAGGCCGCGGCCAAGGCCCTGCTCGAGCGCGAGAAGAAGAAGGCCGAGCAGGACAAGGTCGAGATCGAGCGGCTGAAGGCCGAACTGGCGGCCGTCACGCGGGAGAACCAAGAGCTGCGACAGGCCAGGGACCAGGCCCTGAGCAAGTCAACGTCATCGATGTCATCGGCCGTGTCGTCGGTGCAGCCCGTCGCGCCAGCCAAGCCGGAGGTTCGTTTACTGCTGAACCTTTGGCTGTCATTGACCCAGCATTGACGTTGTGTCGTGTGTGTCGTGTGTGTCGTGTGTGTCGTGTGTGTCGTGTGTGTCGTGTGTGTCGTGTGTGTCGTGTGTGTCGTGTGTGTCGTGTGTGTCGTGTGTGTCGTGTGTGTCGTGTGTGTCGTGTGTGTCATGTGTGTTGTGACGTGACGTGCGTAGGAGGAAGACGTGGGTATCTTCGAGCGCCTGCGCAAGAACACGATCGTTAACGTTGGTCGGCCTGCGCCCACATCGCCGCGCAATCAGATCGCCACCCTTCGCTGGGCCAACAAACAGAAGCAGGACGACGAGGAGGCACGGCTCGCCTCCCCTCAATAATGTCGCACGTTCGTTTTCGTTTTCTAGTGTGAGCTGCTAACCTGAAGGTGGCGGCAGTTGGTGGCGGCGCTCAACGAGTGTGTGCACGCCGTGCTCTACTCGTCGACGGAGGTCTACTTCAGCGACATCGTGCAGCTGAACGAGATCTTCAAGACCGACTACGGTCGTCGTCAGTTCGCCTTCGCCCTCAAGCAGACCATGAAGAAGGTTCAGACCTTTCCATTTTTTAACTCCTGTTCCTTCTCCCGATCTCACATTCAACTTCTCTACCCTGATCGCAGCTGCCTTCGCTCTGTCTGTCGTCGGACGCCTTCGACATGATGCTCTACCTCATGAACCGGTACGTCATTGCTTCGACGCTGAATCATGATAGTTGCTGCTTGGTCACCATCTCTTTTGCGATTGAAGCATGTTGGTCGAGGCGGAGACCAGCAACGACAAAGATTTCATTGCGTTGAGCGCGCTCATGCGGGCCGCGACGAGCCTCTACCGCATGGACCGTCAGCGGCCCTCGTACCTCCAGGTCCGTGTCATTGTTTTCCAGTTCTCGTCTTGTTCGCACAACTCCCTGTGGACCAAGCGCTCTCACACTCATCGAACAACTCGTTCTTCTTCGTGTCATGAATTGCAGGAGTTTGTCAAGGACTTCACGGTCTGGAAGAACAGCGACTTCTGGGAGGAGTACTTCCTGCGTACGTTGTCGCCGCGCTCGCGCCCATCGCACCGCTGCGCCTGAATTATTTGACCCACACCGACAACAGACGAAATGCTCAAGAAGCGCAAGAACGAAACGAAGGAGACGGCGAGGGGCTCGATCTCGGGCGGCGATGCGGACGACGCCGCACTTGCGTCCGTCCTGCTTCCTTACATCAGTACGCGAGCGAGCCCTCATTTGTAGCACCACCTCATTTCGGTTGTTTCATGTAGCTCACCTCACAATCACACCGCCGCAGTCTCGCACATGTTCAAATGGGACACGCCGCTGGAGGTCGGTGAGCAGTTCGTGCGGTCCATCGGCGAGCGCTTCTCTCTCCCCGCCGACAAGGTCAAAGAGGCCCTGGTACGCTCTCACCAACTTCTTTGGCACTCGCACACACCACCGCACACGCGTGTCGACGTTCGATCGTGACTGTGTGTGGTTTAGGCTGTGCTGGCGGAGAAGATGGCCGAAGCGAAGTACGTCGAGGAGCCGGCCCAGCAAGCCGCGGAGGCTGCTTCGCCGCAGGAGGATACGAAAGCGAAGACGCCGAAGAAGACAAGAACGAAGCGAAGCCCGAGAGGGGAGGGGGCTGCAGAGGAGAAGCCCGCGGCGCCGGCGCCGGTGGGCGTGATCAAGTCCTTCCAGCCGCCGACCACGATGCTCGAGAAGGAGAAGCGAATCGAGGAGACCCGCAAGCAGAAGAAGGCCGAAGAGAAGAAGGACAAGAAGGCCGACGAGAAGAAGGAGAAGAAGGACAAGAAGGGATCGGTGTTGGCCCTGCCCAAGAAGAAGGAAAAGGAAAAGGAGAAGGAAAAGAAGAGCGACGAGGCCGACAAGAAGAAAGTGCGCATGCGGAGCAGGACCGACGCGGTGCCGATCCCGAAGAAGGGCGAGGCTGAGAAAGACGACGGCGCTGGCTCGACGTCGCCTCTGTTCTTCGGCCGATCGTGATTGTCAGTTGCTGCCGCCAGCAGCTAAACACCGAAATTTGGACAAAATGCAAATAAAAACAAAATAAAAACAAGTAAATGTAAAAAAGCAAAGATCAAAAGATGATGGAGAGGCGAGGGGCGAGCGGGCCGCTGGTGGTGAAGGTGCCGCGATGGCAAGAGGGACTGCTTGCGGGTGCGTGTGTTGTGCTTCCCTGGGCTGCAGCCAGCGTGCTCGCCGTCAGCTTCCGCAGCTCGAGCGCCAAAAACTGGAAACGTAACCTTCAAGTACTACTCCCCCCACTTCCTCTTATCAACTTTCTTCCCTTCATCAAGGCACCGCCACGTCATCTTCACTACTTTCTAACTGCGCGCGCACTACGTTAGAAACCACCAAAGCCACCTCTCCTGTGGCTGCTACAGAGGCCCTGGGTCAAGCCGCTGATCTACGGCACGGCCGGTGCGGCCTCCCTGCTCGTGTGGCGCAGCAGCACCGCGATCACCTTCGGGTCTTCCTCGACCTCGATGAAGACTGCAGCGCTGGCCCTCTACGGCTGCGGCCTGCTGCTCGACATGGCCTGGTCGCCCATCCTCTACGGCGCCAAGCTGGTGGGCGCGGCCGCGGTGGACCGCGCCGTGGCCAGCGTGGCCCTGGGCGCTGCGCTGCCGGTCTTTGGCATCAGCAACCCGATCGCCGCGGCCCTTCTGCTCCCGCTGTTCGCGTGGGAGTGCTGCGGGGCCTACTGGACCTACTGCCTGTGGCAGCTCAACCGGCACCACATCCGCGAGACCAAGCGCCGGGGCCGCGACAACCACGGCTACAACGCCCCTCTCGGCGAGGAGTAGGAGTTGTGGTTGGTGATTTGTGAATATAAAACGAATATTTAAATATAAATAAATACGGCTTTTTTCCTAATGGGGATAAAACCAAAAAGGGCCACTCGGCAAGCAGAGAGAAATAAAGAGTGGAAAGAAAGAGAGCAGACACAAGAGAGGAAGAAGACACAAACGTAGCATGGCGGCAGCAAGCAACAAGTCTAACACACCAGAGAAGGGGGTGAAGCCGCCCTCGGGGTTCGGTGTGATTGCGCCGATAGCTCTGGGGATGGGCGTCTGTTTCGGCTTTGCGCTGGAGAAGGGCCGCGTGTTCGAACCCTCCGTCATCATCGACCAGATGCTCTTCCACCGCTTCCAGGTACCGCCCTTCACCACGCCTTTCATCTATCTTATTTAAAAAATAATTTAACTATATTTCCGAACAGATGATGAAAATGTTCCTCTCGGCCGTGACCACCTCTATGGTGGTGATGAGCACCCTGTACGCTCTCCTCCCCTATCTACTATATTTTTATTTTTTATTTTTATTTTCATTTTCATTTTTATTTAATATCTCGGTACGTACCCCACAGGCGTGCGTTCAAGCGGACGGCGCCCTACGCGGAGCACAGCCGGGCGCACTTCTTTGCGGCCCCGCGTGGCCTGCCCTCCGTGGCACTGGGCACCGCCCTGCTCGGCGTCGGCATGTCCATCGGCGGAGCCTGCCCCGGAACCGTACGCACACCTCACCCCACCCACCACTCTTTTCCCCACTAAACGCTTACCTCTTCCCGCAGACCATCATCCAGCTCGGCGCCGGCGTCAATCAGGGCCTCTTCATCGTTCTCGGAGGGTACCCGTCTGAACACACACCCTCACACCACACACAACCGCACTCACACAACCGCACACGCACACAGATTGATGGCGGCTGGTCTGTACTCGTACTACGAGTCGGTGTTCCGCCCGTTCATTGCGGTGGGGCGGCCGCAGCCGGCGAACCGCACGCTGGACAAGATGGCGGGCACGTCCTACGCGCGGGTGGCGCTGCCGATGGCCCTCGCGCTGGCGGCCATCGTGGGCGGGCTCGAGTGGGTGCGGCCGTGGTACGAGGACGTGGGCCTGTCGCGGGCCGAGAGCCTGCCGGCCCACCTCTCCCTCGCCTCCGTGCTGGCCATGAAGGCCTGGCCGCCCCAGATCGCGGGCATCATCGTCGGCCTTCTTCAAATTCCAGCCGTCCTGCTCCTCACCGTCACCCTAGGTAACCGCACAACACACACCGCACACACGCACACACACCGCACACACACCGCACACACACCGCACACGCACAGCTGACCGCTGAAACAGGGTCGGCGTCGTCGTTTGCGACGGTGGCGATCAACATGATCTATGGGGTTTGTCCGCGTGCGGTCGAGTCGTCGCAGTACATGTCGTCCCTGCGCTCGGGGCTGGCGCTGTGGCAGCCCACCTACCTGCTCGGGGCCATGGCCGGCGCCTTCCTCTCGGCCACCCTGTCCGGCACCTGGGGCACCGTCACCGGCCTCGCGCCGCTCCCGGCCTTCCTCGCAGGGTGCGTAACCACACCTCAACCTACGAATCAACACTCGCGAGGGCCTCACTTACGTTGTGTGTGCGCGTGTGGTGTGTTCTTGTGTGTTTCCAGGTTTTTGTTGGTGGGCGGGGCTCGGCTGGCCAACGGTTGCACGAGCGGCCACGGCATCAGCGGCATGGCCAACCTGGCCACCGTATCGTTTGTGGCCGTGCCCGCCATGTTTGGCGGCGCCATCGCCACCGCCTTCGCCCTCAAGGCCCTCGGATACTATTAAAAAAAGAAATAAATGTAAAAAGTCTTTATATATATCATGAGGTCTCTCATGTAATCATGGGCGTCAACCGAGGAGTGAGGCGAGGAGGGCGCTGTCGGCGGGCAGGTACCGCTGCAGCCCTTCGCGGAACGGGCGCCACCTGAACTGCTTGTCGGCGACCACTTTGTCGCCCATCTTGGCGGCCAGGGCGTGGAGCGCCGCGCTCACCTTCTCCCGCACGGCCGGATCTGTCGAGGCGGCGGCGTCTTCGCTGCCCTTGACGGCGAGGGTGGACCGCTGGAGGCGGTCGATGAGTACCGTGAACACGGGCACGGCATCCCGCGGGCTGCACTCGAGCGATCGCCGAACGACCAACTCGACGATCAGATCGGTCAGCGATTCGATTGGCACCTCGAACCTGTGCGGCGGTTCGGCCTTGAAGCACGGATCGGTCCACGGGCGCAGGGTGTCGGCGCTGGTGTGCGCCAGGAGGAAGAGCGCGCGGTCGTCGATGTCGCCCAGGCCGTACGGCACCATCTGCACGCAACAGCGCAGCGCCAGGTCGTTTGGGAATGCAGAGGCCTCGTGCGCAAGGGCAGATGACAGCCGCGCGACCCAGGGCCGCATTTCTGCCCCGAGCCTGCTGGCCATGGCGTCTAGGTGAAGCACGTCGGAGGAAACAATCAGGTTGGCTGTGTGTGCGGTCGTGTATCGTGTGTCGTGTGTGCCGTGTGTGCCGTGTGCGGGGAGGGACAAGTGTAAGTGGGGGCGGGTGGAATTGTACGTAGGCACATGGCGAGGTCCCGGTCTCGTCGCTCGCTTCGGGAGAGGGCAAGCGCGGCGGGTATGATATCCGGGAGCAGCGGAGCCACACGCTCGGGGAAGCGCATGGTGAGCCAGTAGAGTACGCTCAGCCCAGAGTCAGTGTGCATCCCCTGTGGAGTTGAACATGAGAAAGAGGGGAGCTGAGTAAACAGGTTACCTCCTCATTCATGAGCTGGCCAGGGGTAACGTACGCCCGCGCAGTAGGCGAAACAGTAGCGGACCCACTGGGGAGCGTGCTCTTGGCTCAGCACATGAAGCTGGTCGTGACGAAGCACGCTGGCAAAGACATCCAGGCATGCCTGGAGCTTCAATGCCAAACCGACAAACAAACACGCGTGACACACACGCACACACGACACGACACACACAGGTTAGGTGCTCGTTTAGAGAGTAAAGGCTCTTACACGTACCTGCAAGCGCGTTTCGTTATCGCTCTTCTTCTGCGAACGAACCAGCGCAACTAACTCTGTGTATTGCTGTTCGAAGGTTTGCACCACCTTCGCGGGGCCGAGCTCGATCATCCATTCGAGTGCTGGACGACCACCAACCAACCGTTAGCGAACAACAGCCAAACCAAAAGCTGTGGTGAATGTGGGAGGGTCATCGGCGTACACTGACACACGGCGCTGATCGCCCGCAGCATAAGCCCGCCGTACGCCGGCTTTCGATCTTTGGCCAGTGTCTGCGGGAGCCTCTTGAAGAGCACTTGGGCGCACCTCCGCACTTCGCTGGTGGCCCTGACCCGGTGCTCCCCGAGTACCCGCAGCCAGTGGGCCATCGTGCGCAGCACGTAAGGGTTGATCTGCACCGACTCATCGTCACCTCCTCCTCCATCTACTCCTTCTTCCTGTCTCTGTCGCACACAGTGAACATGAGATGAGATTGTTTGACGAGAAGAGCTGGTGACAGACGCACCTCGAGCGGAACGTAGTGCGCCACGCACTCGCGGAGAATGACTTGAGCGACAGGCTCCTGCCCGGAGTGGGTGAGGGCCTTCCACGCGGTGTGTCGCACTGGGAAATCGTCCAACCCGCGCACCAGGTGCACGGCCAGTGCGCTCTGCTGCTCGACATCGAGGCAGCGCAGGAGTCGGGACGCAGCCCAGGCGCACATCTTCCGCACCTTGGCCTGCATGCATGGTCAATCAGCGGCCACGTGAGCTGCAGGCAAGCATCGACCCGCAGAGATCAGGTCAGGTCAGGCGAGATTAGGTCCTCGCTCACCTGAGGGTCTGAAAGCGCCGTAAGGATCAGCGGAAGCAGCTGATCGCCGACACCCGGATGATCATAATAATAGCAGCTCTGCAATGCGCAGCCCAGCACCAGAAGTCCGCCTTCCCTGTGTTGTCGCCCAGATCGGGGGCGTGTGCGCATGCGCGTGGGGGTGCTGCTGAGTGAGAACTCTGCGCCCCTCCCCCAGTTATTGTGTCGAGTCAGTACCGTTCCTGCCACCGGTTGCCCGGCTGTAACATCGCAATGCACTCGGGCAAGATGCCGTTGAGCAGCCTGCTGTGTAGTACACCTCCGACGGCGAGCATGCACACCTTAAGCGCCTTCTGCAGCTTCACCTTGTCTTCAAACGTTGAGCGCAAGGTCGCATGTGTCAGGTTGCACACACACACACACACACACACAATTTGCCAGTCTTAATGAGATTGAGAAAGGAGGCGAACGTGCAGGGGGCGCGCACCTTTGGATTGCATGGCCTTCCGCTTGGCGGTGACGAGCACTTGCAACTCGACAGGAAGCCGTTCCAAGGAGTAGGGAGCCCCGTGGCAGCGTCTTGCTGCGCACTCGGCGGCCAGGTCCAAGAGGCCGGGCACATTGGGCTCCCGTCGTACCGCATTCCTAACAAACATCGTGACATACCTGCACGCACGCACACGCACGCACGCACACGTACACGCACGATGAGACACGAACACGACGAGAAGGAGTGAGAGGGCACGCGCTACCTGTCAAGATCTGGGGTTGGCATGTAGGCTTCGGTCAGCTGAAAAGCTTTGGCGAGCAACTGCAGGGCGCTGATGGCGACATCCGGCTCTTCATTCTCCTCCTAGGAAGACGAACATCCGTCGTGAGCTCACTAAAGAACGAAAGCGATAAGAAAACGAAAGAAGAACGAAAAAAGCAAGTTGGAGCTCACCTCTGCAGCTGCGGAGAGCGCGACTTCAACAATGCACTTAGTTTTCTCTTGGCTGTGGTGGCGGCCAGGCAGGCCAGACAGCGCCGAACAGCGCAGGGAGCTGGAAACGCCAGTATCTGCGGCCCACGCCATTTTTCTCTTCGGCCGCATGTGTACCGTGTGCGTGTGCGCGTGCGCGTGTGTGCGGTGGAGCGTGTGCGTGTGCGTGCGCGTGCAGGTATTGAATCAGTCGACCAGCATGCATATCACATTTCCTCTCCCTCGTGATTGGCGGTGGGTGCACTACCTCGAGGAAAACGTCCACGTAGCGCCTGTTCCGCAACTCCAGCCTCGTGAGACACCTGAACAGCGCTTCTTTGACCACTGACCGGGAGTCGCGGTCGATCAGCTTCACCAGCTGCTCCACGTTCTCCAGCTGCATCGGCGAAGGTAGAAGATGGAGAAAATGAACATAGTGCAGACAACTAGGGTCCAGTCGACATCCAATGTGCGCACCTGGTCCGTAGCTATCAGCAATTTGTCCAGCGGCAGTTCGTCTATGAAAGCTGATGTACCGACACACACGACACACACGCAACATACAACGCTTTATATCAAAGCGTCGCGTTGTCACCTGAGCATTGAGAGCATTACCGACAATCAGGTTCGGGTTGCTGTGCTCCCGCATTTGCACCAGCGCCACTTGCGCCAGCTCAAAGTTCTGCGTCGCACTCACCCAAGGCGGCCGCTCGCCTGACATGTCATTCCTTTCTGTTAAAATAGCACTTCATCAGCACCAGAGGAGGATGATGAGTGGTGTAGTACCGAAGACGAAGGCCATGCACCGAAACAGTCTGCTGGCGACCAGCTCGTCGTCGACGCGACAGACCTGCCGCACCCGGTCCCACAGCAGCGGCCCCACGCTCGCGTGGTGCAGCACGCTCCCAGCGCCGATGACCTCCCGGCTCACCGACGACAGGGCCGACATCAGCACCTCCTCCAGCGCCCCGAAGATGGCCGCCTTCTCGGCATCTGCGTCGCCCTGGCCCGCACCACAGTCGCCAGCGGCGGGCCTGACCGGGGTCTGATGGTCGAGGAATGCGAGGCACACGTGCGGACCGTCGGCGATGAAGAACCACTCGAGCAGCTCCAACACCTGCATCGCCCACTCCCGGTCCTGCTCGCTGCTCGTCTTCGTTTTCGGTGAAGTCGAGGTACTACTACCGGGGAGGAACTGGGACAGCGTTGGGTTGGCAGCTGCGGCTGTGGCGCCGGACTGGAGGGCGCGCCACCGGGCCAGCAACCAGGGAAGCTTCTCCACCTCCGCCAGGCTCGCCGGTCGATCCAGCGCACCTGCTTCTTCTTCCATTTGCTGGTTAAAATAAAATGCTAAAAAATTAGTAAATTAAAAACAAGTTTTTTGAAGTGAAATATCCAGTTTTCTGCTTTTTCCCCTTTTTCTCGACTCAGGCACGTGACATGGAGGAGAAGCAGGAGGAGAGGCAGGAGCCGCGCACGGACGTGCCCTCGGGGGATGGCCCGGTGCGTCGGTCGCTCTTCGAGGTGCCGCCGCCCGAGGTGCCCGGCGACGTCTTCGATCGCCAGCGCGTGATGGTCTCGTGGCAGCAGAAAAAGGTAGCCGCCACCCCGTGAAAGTTTTATATTTATTATTAATTATTCGCTGTAATAGATAATTTCATGTTCCTTTTATTTATTTAATTTATTTATTATTCCTAATAATTATAGGTGGAAGAGGCGACGGCGCTGGTGCTGGGCTGCGGCGGGCTGGGCAACGGCGTGGCGATGGGCCTGTGCCGGCTGGGCGTGCGGAAGCTGATCCTGGTGGACATGGACGACGTCGAGGCCACCAACCTCAACCGCCAGATCCTCTTCACCAAGGACGTCGTGGGCATGCGCAAAGTTGACGTACCTCCCCTTCACCTCTTCCTCAACAGAGTTGTGCGCGTGCGGCACTCACGCAACACGACACACACGACACGCGACACACACGACACACGACACACACGACACACGACACACACGCACACGCACGACACGCACGGCACACACGACGGGATTGCACGCAGGCGGCCAAGCTTGGGCTTGAGTCGGTGCACAATCTGCGAAGCGAGTTCGAGACGCTGCACATCGACGCCGTGAAGGAGTGGCATAAGGTGGTCGAAGCGGCCCGCCGGGCCGACGTCATCTTCAACTGCATCGATCACGGTACGTCTCCGCACGTGCGTGTGCGCGTGCGTGTGCGTGTGCGCTCGTTTAGTGCTGCGTGCGGTGGTGCGTGTGCGGTTGTGCGTGTGCGGCCGGCGGTGGATTGTCAGACTGCGACTGAACCGGCCACACGGGCGGCAGGTGCGATATACGACTACGCGACCAACTCCCTGGCCAAGGTGCTGGGGGTGCCGCTGGTCACGGGCTCCTCCTACGCCAATACTGCCCTCGTCAACTTCTACACCGGGCGACCAGGGATGGCCTGCTGGTCGTGCCTCAACACCACCAGCGAGAGCTTCGAGTGGACACAGCAGGGTACCTGCCCAGCCTCTTCAACGAAGAGGGCGAGCCGTATGACCACCAACTAATCGGAACGCACGCACACGCACACGCACCACCGCACACGCACACGCACCACCGCACACGTACACGCACGATGTGGCAGAGCTGGAGGAGTGGATGAGCAAGAAGGGCCACAGCACGTTCGGGGTTGCGGAGCTGTTCAGCTTCCTCAAAAACCAGGCCCACATGGAGGGTCTGCACGTCAAGGACGCCGTGGCGACCGGCCTCGTCGACTTCTGGGCGGGCAGAGACGACGGACGCGCCGCCGAGGAGAACGTCATCCCCATCAAAGGTACCACTCGTCCAAGCGTGCAAGTGCCGCACGCGCTGTGCTAACCGTGCGTCGTGTCGCGTGCGTGTGCGGTGGTGCGTGTGCGATGTGGTGTGGCAGACATTAGGACGTTCTTGATCAAGTTTGTGCAGCCGCACATCCTGTCACTCCTCTCGCAGGAGCACATCATGAACCACGAAAGCATCGGGTTCATCCCCAAGGACAAGAACTTCCCCACCCGCTACGTCGGCAGCTGGGTCTGCGTCTGCGTCAGCGCCGCCCTCCTCATGGTACTCCTTCATTCTTCCCGCTTCTTCGTTCTTTTTTTCGTTCTTCGTTCTTTGTTCTTTGCAGTTGTTGATGGTGGCGGCTTCCACAGGTGAACGCGTGGGCACAGGATCTGGCAGGCGAGGCGGTGGCCAACTACAACAACTTCACCCTCAACACCTTTCACGCCTCCAACTCGCAGCAGGACGGCGCCGACGGCAAGTCCGACTCCTTCTGCGTCATCTGCAAGCACGCATCACCCCAACAACAACAACAGCCAGCTCAGTGAACAAAACACTCACCTTGAAGAAGGTGATGTAATTTCCATTTGTTTGTTGGTCTGTTTACATACTATGTACACTTTTTGGAAAGAAGAGAGGCCAGTCTCTACACCATCATCTGATGGTGGCGCGAGACGTGGTGGGCGAGAACGTCGGCGAATCGGGCGGCGTTCTCGGGCATGATGGCCAGGTCAAGCAGGCCCGTCTTCCTCCTGATGTAGATGTAGTCCTCCCGGGCGGCCGCGTCGGCCGAGGGCAGGTCGCCCAGCACGAAGACCCGGCGTTCTCCCTCCCCCTCAACGTCGCCCTCGGCCACCAGCCGCCGCACCTCGCTGCCGTTGACGAGGGTCACCGACTCGACGTACTTGAAGTCGTGGTCTTCGGTGCACACGAACGGGAGCGAAGAGGCCAGCTCCAGCTTCGACTCGTGGATGCGGTACTGCACAGAAACACAATGTCGTGATCGTAGTGTAAGCTTCTTGTTCGCGAAGAAGCGCAGTGCGGAGACCCAGAGAACGACAGCGGTACCTGAGAGACGTTTCCCATGTTCCAGAAGAAGCCGGCCAAGGCGCAAAAGAAGGTCGAGGCGGCGAAGTGGCCCAGCCAGAGGCCAGTGCGCGAGGGTTCGTCCATGTCAAGATGCCCTGCCAACCGTGAACGGTGAGCGACGAACCTACATTTGGCGCGAAATGCGTGAGAGGAGTCGTACGGACGACCAGGCAGAGGAGCGCCTGAAGCAGTGACCAGACGAGGAGAGCGCCCATGAAGGTCTTCAGCTGGCTCCAAGTGGCCTCCGTAGCCCGAGACGACAGGATCGGTGTCTGCTTGCTGCATAGCGAGACCACCGACCCACAGTCATTACCGTGCGAGATCTCGTTGGCGTAGGTGGTATGAGGTACCTCATGACCAGCGAGCAAGGCCAAGGCTTGGGGCAGGCAGGTTCGAATTCTTCATCGCTCATGACCCACGCCACACCGTCCGGCCCTCGGTTCGGGTGGTCTGCAGAGCGTTGAGGCGTGAATGAGTAACGCGCCACCCGTTCAGGACTCGGAGTTGGGGTGGGTACCTTGGGGCAAGTAGGCGCTGAGGGCGCGGACGAGGTCCTCCTGGCCGTCGGGAACGAACAGCAGAGTCTCATCGCCACGCGACCCGGCGAAGTCGATCCGCACACAGGCCTCTCCCCTGTGAATGAACTGCCATGATGGAATGTAACAGATGTAAATTGATGTGCAGCTACGAGCCTCCATCTTGGTGAAAGGGTTGAGGTGTAAGGAGGGCTTGAGAGGAACCTGCGAGACGTCGGAGAGCTGGGCGAGCGGGTAGGTAGCGGAGACGGCGAACCAGCGGATGGGGAGGAAGTTTATTACGCGTAGCACCTCCTCGGCCTCGTCGAGCTCGTACTGCTTCTCCTGCAGGCGCAGCACCAGAAGCAGGATGCCGAAGACAGCTCCGTTGAGCCCCAGGAAAAAGCCGTCGTAGTAGTGATCGACGCTGCTTCCGGCGGGCTGGTGATGTTCATCTTCGTTGAGCGCGGGAGGGACTCCCAGCTTAACAAGTAGGAACACCCCGAGCCCGAAGGCGTACTGAAGGAGAAAGAGGAAGAGCACCGCCTTGAACAGATTCGTCTCGTCGAGCTTCCACACCCGCGTTGTAGAGGCCACCATCTTGGTACGCGTTTTGGGTTGGAAGGAGGAAGTAGAGGAAGGAGGTGGCGATGTCGTTCGCGTGCAGATAGTTGCGAAGGGGTTCTTAACAAGAGGAGAAGTTGCAAGCGTGGTACGACAATAGGCGTGAGACGAGAGAAGAGGATGTGTGAGAAGAGTAGCGAGACAGACACCACCAGTCGCCCTACATCAGCAGCAGCACCTGTCGTGTGAGGCGTCAGCCAAGCCCACGCTTTCCCGTGGTTTTCAGTGCTAAACCGCCAGAGTAAAACCAAAGTCGACAACAAATTGATGGACCTAAATAAGTTCAAACAACTTTTGCGCAAATAAACAATTGTAATCAATATAAATAAAATAACAAATACAACCCTACCGCTCTGGCTCCGCTCAGCGCTTGGCTTCTGTGTGGGAGAAAAAGAGCATGCATGAGCGAGGCTCACTATTACCGGTGTGGTGGAGAAGAAAGGGAGAGAACGAGGGTCTGCACGTACCACCAGCTACACCGTTGTAGGCCACCGCAACGATCAGCCCGTTTTTGTCGCTCGTGAGGAAGAGGCACTCGTTCCTGCATTCATTCATTCATTCATTCATTAGAACAATGAAGAGAAGAGATCGAGGTGAGGACCTCACCTCCCCGAGAAATCGAAGATACAAAGGTTATACGTACGAGGCGCCGCACGGGCCAAAGTCGAGCGAGACCGGTCGGATGTCCCACGAGCCCGGCACCGGAGGATAAGGATCCTCGCCTGGTGGTGGGTGGTGGGCGGGTGTGAGAGCAATGCATGTGTAGCTCGACTGCGTGCGGGCGCGAAGTGTTGCGTCCATTCACGTACCCTCGTCGCTCTCGTGGCCGTCGTGTCGCTTGTTCTTGCTGGATCCACCCTCCTTGGGCGAGAAGAACGGCAGTTCCTCCTCGGGCAGGCCAGTCGTCTTGTTCATCACCAGCCGCACGACATTGTAACCGACGGGGCTCGGCCTGCAAGTATAACCAACACGACGTCAGGCGAGGTGCCTTCTTGCCCATGACTTGAAACGCCAAAGCTGAAAAAGTAGATCGCAGTCGGTACCGATTCCAGGAGCCATGCAGAGAGATGAAGGCGTCGCCTCTCCAAGAAGCTGGGAAGCCGGTTCCATTGTAGAACACGATGTCCATTGGTGCCGTGTGAGCCTGGACAAATAGAAATAGGCGTACATATTAAACAACATCACAGATGGTGCGAGTTGGCATTGGGTGAAATAAAAACACTTAAACATCAGCGACGTGATGATGATGACGGAAAGCACCTGCAGGTTGTAGGCCGGTTTCACGACGTTCGCAGGATTGTCGCACCAAGCGTCACTGGTGAAAGGCGTGTGTGAGAGTAGAGGCCAAGTTTAGTAGCGACACAGGGCGCGGCTTTGGTTTTCGGTTCGGGTACCCACCTGAAGCGAGTGTCCCGAATGAACGTAGGATGGAGCCACTGAGTGCCCCGGGTATGGCCCGGACGGACATTCGGGCCAAGCCTCGACCCTTTCAGGTTGTACTCAGACCTGGGAAAACATGAAATGCGGGTTAGCCATGAGACTCTCAAGCCCACACGACTGCGCGCGCGCATGGGAAGTTGTGTGACCCACCAGCAGTACGGATAGCCGTAGAAGGCGCCCGGCTTGTCGAATATGTTGACCTCCTCGGAGGGGTTGTCGTTATGGACGTCGCCCATGTCACTGTGTTTGTTGTTTGGGGGGGGGGCAATAGAGCGTCATTAAGGGCTGCGTGCCTGGGTGGCCAGGATCATGAGAGCAACACCAAAGCCACTACGTACACACGCTGAACGTTGTCCACTCCGTTCTCGACTCCCCAGAGCCTGCGCGGGTTGCTGTAATCGAAGCGGATGCCAACCTCATTGCGCATGCCTGTGTGAACAGAGGGAACCAACGCCAATCCGCTGAGCTCAGTACACGGTCTCATTCCGTACACCGTTGTACTGAAGCTCAGCGTCGCGCACCTCGAGCCCATATCTCGCCGTCGTCCCATTGGTGCGAGGTCGTATACGCGGCAGGATTGATGAAGCGGCGGATCATCGCGCTCTTGTCGTCCATGTCCACGTTCTTCAGACTCCCCACGCTACGGCACCAGGATCAGCAAACAACAAACAACAAACAACAAAGCGCTTGCGGGAGGTCTACCTCACGTAAAGGTTGCCTTCGTCGTCCATTTCGAGGGTGCGGGTGAGGTGCCCGCAGCAGGGAATGCCGTAGATCACCTTCGCGGCGGTGCCCAGGTTCGAGCGCTGGCCGGGCGAGTAGTGCCACCTCCACACCTCTCGCGACCTGTTGGTGCCACACAACACACACACACCCGTTAGGAACGTCGCTGCTGGTGCGGTCGGTCGGTTGGCGGCGCACGTGGAAGCATAGATGTAGCCGTTCTTCTCGTCAATGACCAGACCGTGATTGAGGCCCTGATGAGTGACCAACGGCGCGCGCTCTGACACTGTAGCGGAGCAGTGGGGGTTCAATGAGAGCGCTTCAAGAAGAAGAAAGCCAGCTTACACCCCTGGGCAGGCAGGCAAAGCAAGGGGAGGTTGCACGTACATGAAGAGAAACCGTCCTTGTTGCCGTCCCAAAGTACCTGAATCCTGCTCTCGTCGGATTCGATCACGATCGCGTCACCGTTGGACGCGAACCTATGAAGTCGACGAGCCGGTAGAGCAAACGACACGAAACAGAAGAAGAAGGAGAACGAGAATGAATGAGGCAGAAGACATGGACACACCTGGTCAGTGCCAAGCGCGTACCGAATGGCCCGGGGGCGCCTGAGCCCGGAAGCCCAAGTGACGGCGCAGAACCCTTCCGGCACGTCAGCGGTGGCCAGGTAATGTGGATTTTGGCCGTTGCAGAAGCTGGCTGCCGAGGCCTCGCCTAGAATTGGTTCACACATCGTGAGAAACGGGTGCGGACACAGCATTGTCGATAATCAATGGTTCATTCGGATTTGAATCTTGATGCATCTCGCAAGAATGCTTTTGTGACAAATTGTATATGATAAGAACGGCCGACAGTACCTAGCGCAAAGAGGCCAAGGACAAGGCAACCGACGAAGGCGAACAGAGCCGCCTGCTTGGTGGCCATCTGCAGATCTTGGATGAAGGGTTTCTAGGCGTTGCCTTGCGTTTTATTTTTTGCCGACGGCGGCCTCGTCGACTTTGTTCTTCGGTGGAGCTTGGGCTTCTTCTTCACCATCATCGTCTTCTTCACGCCAAATAGATCTAGTACTGAAGTACGACAGACGATCGGAACTGGAGGGAGTGGGTGTCGCCGGCGCTCACGAGCACGTTGGTCTCCGGATTGACGTGGAAGGAGTTGATGCCCAGCTTGTCGGTGACCACCACGCGCCTGCTGTTGCCCACTTCCTCGATCACCTCATCGTTGGCCACCAACTGGCTCGCTCCTCGTCCGCTGACCTGCTGAATGGCCTTCACATCTACATAGACACGACACACACACACATACAACACACACACACACACACACACGACACATACGCCAGTGAGGGCGGATCGCGAGGTTCAGGCCAAGAGATAGAGTCGTACCCCAGTGGAAAAGGAAGCCGTCTTCGGAGCAGGTGAACAGGTTGTCGGGTGCTGTGGCATGGTGTTGGACCTCCCACACTAGAACAAAAGGAAAGAGAAAGAGAAAGAGAGAGTTGTTAGCTGTGGTGGAAGATTGGAGCAGGGGCAAATGGGTGAAAGGCGCGGTGCGGCTACCGTGGCTGGTGTGCTTGTCCAGATGCATGAACGGAGCGTTCTGGCGCAGGTCCCTGCATTTGAGTGAGAGAGAGAGAGAGAGATACAAGATACACGGCTTAGCTTATTGAGACAATGGCGCTGATACAACAGAGCATTCCGAGGCGTGCTTGAAGCGTACCACATCGCGATCGAGCCGTTGCTGTACGCCGTGGTCAAACGGTGGATTTGGAACGGATGGCGTGTGGCGCTGGTGATGATCCCTTCCTTGGCCGTGCTGTTCAGAGGAGAAACGTAACATAAGTGAACGCTGCAAAGAACTCCACGTAAGGGCTTGAAGTTGCCAGGGCTTACTCTTTCAACTGTTTGAAGACGCTCTTGGCGCGAAGATCCTGCGAAGAGAAAGACACACGAGCTTGAGCACGCGATTGGGCTGATTCTGCAAAGCCGAGCTTAACGAACCCATATCTTGAGCGTGTTGTTGCTTGCCGTCGTGAGAATGGTCGTCTGTGTCATGTACTGCACCGAAGTGAAGGCACAGCTTTCGGCTCGCACTGCAGCGCGGGGGGGCACAGAACAAGTGTCAGCTAGAAGGCTAACCAATACCTCGGCCAAGATCTCTTTCTTCCTTGTGCGATGATTGCTACCAAATGAGACGTGAGGCTTGGTCGCGGTCAGCTGGAGGTTGTTGATCGTTCCGTCCTCGCCCACCGTCACCACCTCTTGCAACTCGGGCGAGTAATCAATGGCAGTGGCGGCCGACGTGTGAAGGTTGGAGGCGAGCAACTCCCGCGGGAGGGACTGTGGTGGAGAGAGACTAAGAACGCTGCATACAGAAGTAGAAGAAGCCATGGCGCAATACGAACCGCTACTTGGCCTTCGTCCACATCTGCCGGCGACGACGGACGTGAACGTTGCGAGAGGAAGCGATGGTGAGAAAGAAGAAGAGCAGGCGGAGGAGAGATGAGGGAGAGGGCTGGGTATGCATACCACCAGTAAAGAGGTCCTGCGGCACTTGATAGAGCGAGTAGGATCCCTTGGTCGACGTAGTGAGGACATAGACCTGGTTGTTCGCTTCGACCGCCTGACAGACAAGTGAGCGCGCAAAGTGAGTGCCAGGCTCAAGCTCGGAGCAGAGCAGCACGAGCGAGTGCTGCTACTACGAGGTAAAGCGAAGGGATCAACACCTTGAGATCTGTGACACCTCCATGGTGGGTGGACTCGTAGCACTCAAACGGAGCGTCTGCACCCTTGTCGTCTCCTTCGGGCAAGTTGAGCTGCCACAGTGTGACTTTGTTCACCTATTACCCAGCAAGATCATCGAGCAGCACCAAGAGTGAAATCAGGCACGAGAAGGATTTAGATTAAGGGGGGAAGGCCGAGGAGTACCTCTTCCTCCCAGGTTCCGGTGGCGAAGAATGAAGCACGACCGATCTGGTCATAGCGCGGCAACCATCGCACCTTATTGATCTTGGTCCCTGTGAAGTGTGCCGTGCTCCATTGATCGGTCTGCATCACGATTATGTGCGACGATCTCTCCCACGCGCGATTGCGTTCGCGCCAAATATTTTCTCCTGTTTTCTTTTTGTTTCAGTGTCGACACAGCCGCACTGCTGTGCTCTCAAGTAGCCGCACCACTTCATCACGTAAGACACGAATGGCTTTGCTGCAAAGTTGCGATAGTCCTCTGATCGAAGGCACGATGGCCCTGGAGTACGCAGGAAGTGCCGACAACAGGCGGAAGGAGGGGCTGACAGCTGATGTCGAGATGCTACACACGCTCTACACGACGGCTCTGGTGGCGCAGAAGAGGAGAGAAGCCTTCCAGTGGATCGCCCTCGCACTCGTCCTCGTCGCCTCCGCTTGCGTCGTGCTCTCGGCCCTGCTGGGCACCCACCCGACCGACTCGATGGGGTGGTGGGTGGCCTCCCTGGGCCGAGGCTTCGTCCCCATCCCCCTCCTGTGGGTCTGGTGGCGCATCATCGGCGCCGAGCTCTTCTACCCCTACCCGCTTCTGCCTGCCTTCACCAGCTCTGACGAGGTGGAGGTCTAGAGGACGTACACACCGACAACAACCCTCTCGTTCCGCTACTTGTACATGACACCGTCTTGATAGAAGAAAATGTATTATGATCGTTGAAGACTGGAAGAGGCCTTCGGCCTTGTGCTTCACAGCTGCATCGAGGGAACAATAGAGGTAGAGAGGAAGAGATAGGACGCTAAGCAACAAAATCGAGGAAGCTTGTTGAGTTGAAAGCTCTCGAGAGAGAAGAGAAGAGAGAGAGGAAGGGTAGTGACGCGGAAAGGGAGCAGGCTTAGGCAGTGGAGGTCTCGCTCTTGTACACCTTCTCCATGAAGTTCTTCAGCTGCTCGCAGGCCTCCTGGATATCCTTGAGCCCAATGCCCGAGTAGGCAAACCTGTTGAAGAGCACGATCACAACGAAGCAGGGTCAGCTCGGCCATCCTCCTTCAATAGAACCAGAGGAAGAAGATGACGCTGTTGAAGAAAAGACGATGATGATGCGGGGGATGCTCACCTGACGTATTTCTGCGTCTCGCCCGGCAGCGAAGCACCAAAGTGCTCCCTCGTGCAGAACGCCACGCCAGTAGCGTCCAGAATGTTCCTGCGTCATTATCACCATCATGGTCATCGTCAATTGGGTTATCAGGTCAATGATGAAACGTGCAACATGGAGCGATGGTTTCAGATAGGCCATCGAGAAGACGAGCCGATACCTTCTGAATTCTTCGTAGTTGGTGAGGCCCAGCTTCTCCATGGCCTCGGTCACGTTGACGAAGAGGTAGAACGCAGCAGGAGGCGAGTGGCACTTGAAGCCGGGCACCTTCCGCATGGCCTCGACCAGCACGTCCCGCCTCTCCTGCAGCTTGCTGACGACCTCGGCGGTGTACTTCTCGCCCTCCTTGGTCAGGCACTCGATGCCGGCCCACTGGATGAAGTGGGTGGTGCACGACTCGTCGTTGGTGTTGAGCTTGTTGATGAGGTTGATGATCCACTGAGGACCAACGGCAGCGCCCAGACGCCAGCCGGTCATGGCCCACGACTTGGAGTAAGTGTAGAGGATGACCGTGCGGTCGTACATGCCAGGAAGCGAGACGATGCTCTTTCCCTTGACGCCGTCGTAGAGGATGTTGAAGTAGGCCTCGTCCGAGAGAACCAACAGGTCGTGCTCGATGGCGATCTTGGCAATCTCAGCCATCTCTTCATCAGAGCTGGCAATTCCTGAAAAATGAAAAGCGAGTTTATAAACGTGGAAATCTTGACGTTCAAAATGAGGAACGTCGCGTCGGGAGGCTGTACCCATGGGGTTCTGGTAGTTGTTGTACACGAGAACCTTGGTCTTGGACGTAATCTGACTTCGCAGGCCGTCCAAATCGAGGGCGAAGCCGTCCTCCTTCTCGATGTAGGTGTAGGGCTTGAGGACGCCACCGAGGTACTGAATCTGGGACTCGTAGATGGGGTAGCCAGGGCTCGGGTAGAGCACCTCGTCGCCGACTTCCATGACCGAGGAGAAGAACTTGGTGATGACCGGCTTGCCGCCGCTCTGGACCGAGATGTGCTCAGGCCCGTAGGTGACGCCTCGCTGCTCACCCAGCACCTCGGCCAGGCGCTTGCGGAGGGGCAATATGCCGGCACCAGCGCAGTAGCCCGTCTTGCCGTCGGCAATCGCCTTGTTCATCGACTGCACCACGAAATCGGGGGAGGCGAAATCGAGGTCGCCAATGTGGAACGGGTACACCTTCTTGCCAGTCTCGGCAACCTTGGCGGCCTCGAGCGAAACAGCAAAGGCCGTCTCGGTACCCAGCTTGCCCATGCGCGACGCGACTCTTTGCGTTTGCATCTCTGCACAATTCGAGAGATTAATTCGCGAGCAAATTTGAATTTGAATGAATCGAAGGAGACCGTTGTTGTTGATGCACGCTCTTTCGAGAGCGCTGTAGGGCGGTGCTTGTAACGTACTTGTTATGGAACTGTATGAATTTGAGGAAGAGGAAGAGGAAGACGAGCCGTGTCGAACCGTGCAACAGGAGCAAAACACACCAGCGAGAACACGCAGCGCAAGCTCTACGCGAACAACCGTAAGAGTGCTCGCGGAGAAAATCGGGCAAATGTCGACCCAAATTCCTCGCATGCCTCGGAAGAAAGTCGGAAAGTGATCCCCCAGCATCGGCCTTGTCTGTCGCGCGGTTTGCTGTTCGAGTCCTGACGGAGGCAAAACAAAAATTATCGTGTGGGAATCATGAGGACGATGACGCTGACGATGCTGAGCGGTAGCGATAGGGACCGGGTCCGAAAAGCGAGCGGGTGGTATGCCACCCCGTTGTGGAGAGGGCGGCGACGAGTGGCGGCAAGAGGCGCGATTGCTCGCTCTGTAGGGCCGCGGCCAGGCGGCGGAGGGTCAGCGGCTGTGCTCCAGGCTGGCACGCCTGGTCCTGCAGCTCTCCCAGAGTGCGGCGTGCGACCAGCGCCGAAGCAAAGGCCTCAATCATCACGCCGTGGTCGGCATCCTGCCGCAGCAGCACTTCGATCGACGGCCGGCCCGCAAGGCTGCATTCCTCGTCGCCGTAGAGTTGTTGCTGGTTGTCGGTAGAGCGTTCAGCAGGCGGCGTGAGGAGAAGCGCCGCGCCACCGGAAGTGCAGACGCAGGTGAGATAGGCGCAGCGGACGGTAAGGCCCGAAAGAGCGATGTCGGAGGGTAGGCGAAGCCGAGGGTGCAGGGCCGCAAGCGAGGTGCCGAGCCTTATCGGGTGGCCTCGGTCCATGAATGCAAACCAGAGGGGCCACTCCCGAGCGCTGGCCTGGACGGGCGATAGCACCTCGCGGCTCGCGGAACCGAGGTAGTGGGTCACCACGATGGCGAGCCGCTGGCGGTTGAGCGTGTCCATGACGAGTCCGCGCACGGCCCGATAGTTGGCGAACAGGTGAGCCGTGGTGAATACCGCGAACAAGAGCCAGATGAGGAAGTAGTTTTCGTCCACCAGCGGTGCAATGATGAGCCCAAGTATCAGGCCCACCAAAGTCACCGCCGTCTCTTGGCTTCCGTCCTTGGCGGCCACGTCTGCAGACAACACAACAAGAGAGTCAGACATCCGTGAGTGTAGGCGCTTCAAGGTCGAGAGCCAGTACCGGCCATGTTGTCTGCGCGTGCCTGGTGCATGGTGATGGCGGCTCGTGTAGCTCCGCCTGCCACTCCCACGATTGCCTTACAGAAGCTCCTGCGAGTGTTGGCTCTCGATCAGACTCCAGTCAAGAGCATGTGGACCTACGTCGGTCGAAGTGGAGTTGTTGCATACCCGGCGCATGCCAGCGCAAAGAAGTAAGCCGGAAAGAGGGGTGAAAGCAGCTCTAGCGTCATCCCGATATCTGTCCCATCGCCACGATGTATGTCATCATCATGTAAGAGGAGTAAAAACCCAACAGTCAAATCATACTGTGGGCCTCTACCATTCAAGATGTCAGCCATGAGTCGCCACGTCTTGGCGTTGTTGTCAAGCTCACTTCCCTACTGTGCGCCCGTTCGGTTAGAGAGTGTACGAAGTACCGCAACTCGTCACGGGGTGGAGAGGAGGGAGTAGTACGTGCCTGAAGCCATGCGAAGCCGATGCGGCCGACCATGCCCGCGCCGTCCCTCAGCGCCCACTGCACCGCCGCTGCCCCTGGCGTGGCGCCCACGTCGCCCACCCCCACCCCTGCACTCCAATGGGTCTGTCAGCTTAGCCGCTGTGGCGCGTACAAGTAAATAGAGGGGGGGACCTTGAAGAAGAGCGCGGGTGCAGAGGAGGCCCGTGATGGAACTGCACAGCGCCTGGACCGTGTCCCACGTCTGGTAGGTGGCATAGTCCCCCGACACGCTCTCGGGATAGCCCTCGGGTAGCAGCACATCTTGCCACCACCCCCTCCTTCTTGCTGTTGCGCCTCCTCCACGCACTCCCTTCATGACCCAGGCATCTGAATTAGGCTTGGTTGCATCCTCACCATAGCGGCCAACCAGCTCCCCGTCTCTCCACTCCTCAACCACAGCTTCCATCGTCGCCCAACAAGAAGCAGAAGACGCTAAAGAAAAGCAAAGAAGAAACTATTCAAGAAACTCTTCTTGCCCAAGCTCGGCTGTGGAGGTCTTCGCTTTCTGGGCAGCGACCAGGGCCTCTGGTCGCTGCCGTGCGTGTCAACCTCAAGCTACAAATCCTCAGAAGAAAAGTTGACGTTGGCGGCAGACTTGAGCGCGGCGAAAGCGTAAGCGTGCTCGTGCGTAGTGGGTGAGCACGAGCGCATCGACACGAGTTCTACCGCATCGAGGCCTTTTAGTGGCGCGAGGAATGACGGCTGGGACTGCCCCTGGTGCGAAACGCGCAGCTGAAGCCGGTCGTGGCCGTGGTGCTCGGCGGCGAGCCAGGGCCAGTTGCTGATGCTCATGGTCAGCTTGGAGAAGACGGTGGTGACGTTGAACGACAGGGGGCGGTCGAGGGTCACGCTGGTTACTCCGTGCCAGGTCCATTTATGTCCTATCTTATCTGTTTCAGGGCTGGTGCCGGAAATGAGGTACCCAAGCCAACGAGTAGCAGGACAAGAAGAAAGCCCTGGCGTGCAAGCATCCCGAGGAGTGTGCTGTCGGCTTGGCGCACTCCGTCTGTCTTTGGGTTGTTCTTATCCATTCTCGGTCCATGAGGTGCCCCGTGCAGCAAATTAGTCAAGAACCAACTACAAGATCTCTTCTTGACAGGAGTAATATTTGCTGCTGGTCAGAGGTCCTCTGACGAAAAGTTGATGTTGGCGGTGGACTGGACGGCGGCGGCGGTGAATCGGGCTCGTGCCTGCCGCGTGAGCACGAGCGCGCCGACCACGACGGCCACCACGACCAGCACCGCGACGGGCACCAATACGGAGACCGACACGATCAGGGCCGTGTTGTCGTCGCTCCCAACCCCGTTCCCATCTCCTCCGCCGTTCTCCTTGCCCTCGAGCAATACCCCGAAATCTGTGGCGTGGTCGAGATGAGTCAGACAGAGAACGAAGAGCGAAGAACAAACGCGAAGAACGAAAAGCGAAGAGTGAAAAGGGTACCGGGGTCGTAGACGAGGGTGGAGTTGAAGTGGCCGAACGAGAGCACGAGCTCGGATGTGGTGATGTTCAGCGCGAAATCGACCTTGCTTCGCTCGGCCCCGAGCATTGACAGCGCACTCGTGTTGGTCACCACCACCTGGCTGTCGAGCTCCACCGCGTCCACCAGCCGCACGCGCCGCACCAGCTGGCGGCCGTTGAGCAGCTTCTCGATGAAGGGCGGCAGGGCCTGGCCCGTGAGCGTGAAGGTCTGCACCAGGCCGTTGCTCTCGTTGCCGGCCTGTAGGGTGCCGTTGAACGGTGGCGTGATGCGCAGCCGCACCTGCAGGCGGTCGGCCGCGTGCTGCTCGGCCTCGAGCCAGGGCCAGTGGGAGATGCTCAGGGTCATCTTGGAGTAGGCCGGCGTCGTGTTGTAGGCCAGCAGGCGGTCGAGCGTGATGTTCAAGGACCGGTTGAAAATGTACAGCTGCAGCCGGAGCGTGGCGGGCTCCGGCCGCAGCGCGGTGCCGTTGGGGAATGCCAGCCGGCACGCGTAGATGAACGACTGGCTCGCGTTCAGCGCGTTGCTGTTCACCCTGCTCCACGTCCCTTTGTATGCGTGTGCGGTAAGTGTGTGTGCGTGTGGGGGAGTGCGGTAAGTGTGTGCGGTCTGTGCGTGCGGTGACAAGGTGTGTACCATTGACGAACGTGGCCGGAAGGGTCACGGCCCCGCTGGCGTTGATCTGCGCGGCCCGGATGAGGCGGAAGCCCAGCACCGGCACCGGCACCACCGTCCCATTGTCGGCTGTGTGTGTGTGTGGAGTTGACCCAGGCGCGGCGTGTGAGCGTGACCCAGGCACGGTGAGCCCCGAGAACACCGAGCGCCGAGGAGAAAGAATGAACGAGAAGAGAGTATCAAGGCGACTCACCTTTGGGCAGAATGTCAACCTGCGGCGCGGAGAGATTGAACCGCAGCACGGGCGCGAGCCGGACGGTGGAGCTAACGTTGGAGAACATGAAGCCCGGGCTGGCCGACGCGCTGGGGCTCGGGCTGGGTGAGGCGCTGGGACTCGGGCTTGGGCTTGGGCTGGCGCACAGCCCTGCAGAAAAATAATACATAAATAAATTTTATAACCCTTCACTCCATCTATTGCCATGTACTGCACTCCGGCATCAACACGTACCGAAAGCGACGAGGCTGAGCAGGAGGAGCAAGTGAGCAAATGGATGAAGAACCTGCGTTCGCCACATCGACTCCATCGAAAGATTGGCCACGTTGCGGCTCTAGTGTCGGAGATGTCGTCGCAGGACCCTTCCCCGCAGCATATAAAGTAAACCAATCAGCAGCCCGTGATGAACAGGTGTTCGTGCCTAGTAACGGGGACTGCAATTCATTTATTAGCGCCTATCAGGAAAGGGAGCAACAAACTTTGCATACACTTAAGGATATTTTTCCGGATTTACGGTCGCCCTGCCGAACGTGCACCGAGAAATAAGTCAGGTAAATCTGTTTCTCTGCCATTTTTCGCGTTGTCGACGACTAGTCGTCGAGCGAGGATGGATGAATGAACAGTCCGCGTCAAATGGGAGAGAATTGAGGACGATGAGCAACCTTTTGAAGAGGAACGAGGGGGCAACATCAAACAGGAGCAAAGCGAAGTAGCCCAACTGCAGTGGAGAGGCGAGGTGCTGCTGGTGAATGGTGAAGCAATCCAGATCAAGTGGTCAACGCTACAGCGCCAGTTCCTCGAAGTCCTAGGCCCGCTCATCCACACCCATCTTCTTCATGGAATGGCCATGCTTCAATAGAAAAGTCATGTATGTTGCTGTGCAGGCAAACCACGTGCTTAGTGTTAAATGGTGTGCAAACAAAACTTCAACTAACAACCATACCTTGAAGAACAGGAACAGAACGGGCATTTGGACATGGCGCGAGGATGAAACACGTCGTAGAGTCCAAGCATCTTCATGAGCGCCTTCAGATCACAGGTAAGAATGGGCTTGAGCAACCATTCCTTTTCTCCAACCACAAGCTTCATTTCGACAGCAATGTGGTTGACCGCCTGCATGTTGTGCAGAAGAAGGGATGTTACTATGCAGTGGCAGGAGCGGCAGCATGTACATTGGTGTGTGCGTGCAGGTGTGCGTGGTTGCATGTGCATGTGTGTGCGGCGGTGCATGTGCGGCGGTGCGTGAGTGTGCATGGGTGCATGTGCAGGGGTGCGTGTGCAGCGGTGCGTGTGCGTGGGTGTGCGGCGGTGCGTGCGTGGCGTGTGCGGGGGTGCGTGTGCGGGGGTGCGTGTGCGTGTGCGGGGGTGCGTGTGCGTGTGCCTCTATGGTCGCCTGCAGCTCTGTTCTCAGCTCCTCTTCGGTCTCTCCGCCGATGTAGATGGTGCACACGTGGCAATTGCGCGGGGATTTGATCGAGGCGAGAGCTTCGCCTGAATGAAGAACCTGAAAGCCGCCAAGCTCCTGGTGCGTTCGCTACCCCGTCACCACCGCTCCATCAAACGCCATTTTGAGGAGAATAGGTTCAGTCGCAGGTGATGATGGTGGATGGCGGCTGAAGTGCCACTTCAAGTAGTCGATTAGTGGTAGGTGGTAGCCTTGCCCACTTGTTGGAAGGACAGGCAGAACTGAGTCCATCTCCTTGCGCTGTTGGCGCAGTGCGTGCAGGGAGCCTTGCTTGGAGATCCCAAACGTCCTCACTGTCTCTTCCCACGCACGATCTGTACCACCCGCACCACCACACCGCCGGCACACCATCACGCCGCCGCACCGCCGCACCGCCGCATACACGCACACGCACCCCCGCACACGCACGCACCGCCGCCACCACCGCAACGCCGCCACACCACCACGCCGCCGCACCCCGCACACACGCACACGCACCGCCGCACACACATGCACACGCCGCCACACCACCACGCCGCCCACCGCCGCACCGCCGCACCCCGCACACACACACACACACACGCCACCACCGCACCGCCGCACCGCCGCACCGCCGCACCACACATGCACTAAGTAAGCTTATGATTAACCCTGCCTTGCGTCCATCATGTACCTGATATCCTCATCCAATCCTTGTATGCCAGCAGTTGGCGAAGGTTGCTTTGCCGCCCTGTCAAGCTCGGTGCGCGCCTCAGTAACCGCTTGACGCAGTTGCTTGTTCGTCTTGAGCTGGTCAACAATGCATTCTGTGTACGTGCTCTTCTCACCATATGCTGCCTGTGTTGCCTGTTGGGTGTGTGCACACCTTAATGCCACACTCCAGCACCAACCTAATGCAAAGGGACTTACCACCTGCAGGATGTGGCCACGATCTTCTTCCCAGGAGTTGTAGTTCTTCAAGTTCTTGTGAGCATTGTCTTGCACCAGTTTCTCCTTGACCACCACCAGCCACTCATTGATCTTGTTGTGCTTGGTACATTTCTTCTCTTCAAGCTCTCTTCTTGCTACTTCAGCATCAGCATCTCTCTTCCACTTGTTGGACAAGCGTTGCTCTGCTTTGTCACAGCCAGCACAGCACATGTGTGTGCAGTGTGCTTTTGTCTGCAGATGGTGTAGCAGGTGTGAATTGTTCTGATATTGTTTGGGACATGTGGTGTGTGGGCAGCAGATTGGTGTTGGATGAGGTTGGTGGTGTTCTGTGCTGTTGGTGGCTGGCACAGCAGGAGTGGTCCCTGTCAGTGCCACTTGTGGCTAGTGCACACAGAATGCATTAGAACAGAAGAGATGAACACAGGCAACAAAAGGCTAGGCTACCTCAAGGCAACATGGGCAGGAGACTTGGCAGGGTACAATGTGTTTCAAATGTTCATGACAATTCCATTCAGTGGTACATGAGTATGCTGGTCGCTGGCCATTGCACAGCAAGTGAGTGCACTCTGTGTGGCGACACAGGTGGCTCATGACTTTTTGAACTACAATGCAGTTAACCCAGAAAAAGTGCAGACTGGGAGGCCCACGTCAGCACCGTTGGCGCCAATGATGTCGGCACGAACTGACCAATCGTAATTCGTATCGTAATCAGAAAAAGTGCAGACTGGGAACAGAAAGCCGGAGTTTCCAAGTGCAAGGACTCGCAGCGACAGCTTTTTTTTTTAGGATTGGTCTGAGAATTTCGAAATAATTTCGAAATAATAATAATGTCGGAAAAAGGCGCAAACAAAAAAAAAAAAAAGGGACCAGCACCATAAAAATGCTGAAGGGGAGCAAGCAGAAGGCACTGAGTGCGAATAAGAAGGGGAAGAAGGAGCTTGCCCAGAGCGCCTCGGGCGCAAAGGACACCAACATCTCGCAACAGCCCTCTGCCATTGAACTTCTCTCAGACGAAATCTTGTGCGCCATCTTCGGTTGCCTGGACGACGGCATCGATCTCTGCGCCGTCGGTCTCGTGAGCCAGGCCTGGCGCCGCCTCGCCCACGATGACACGTACCTCCCAGTCCTTTTCCTTTTTTCATAAAATGGAAATTTTATAATCTATTTCAATTATTATTAAGATATTAGTTTTTTTAAATTATTAACAAATTTTTCAGGTTGTGGAAAGGGCTGGCGGTCAAGCGCGGGTGGGCGCTGCCGGGTGGCGGCGCGGAAGCGGAGGCTGGAGCCGGTGGCGAGGACTCTAGTTCGCACGGGAAGGCCACGGCGGCGGCCAAGGGAGGCAAGCGCAGCAAAGACCACCAGCGGCACCGGCCCAGGGCCAGCCTGCAGCGGGCCAAGGCCAAGCTGAGCAACGACGACTCGTATCTCACCAAGGGCCGCACCGTGGACGACGACGATGACAACAACGACTACCGCGACGGCGACGACGGCGGCGTGGGCGGCGGCCGGTGGAAGGAGTGGTACGTGCAGACCCTGCATCGGCGGGTGAAGCGCAGCATGCGCGAGTGTGGGGGCGACGACGAAGAGGCTCGGTGGCGCCACATCATCGCCAACGACGCCGACAATGACGACAACGCCGACGGCGACGAGCGCGACAGCGAAGATGACGATGGTGATGGTGATGGTGACGACGATGTGGGGAAGAGGCAGCTGCGACGAGAGGCGCAGAACAGGCGCGAGGCGGCGGAGGAGCGGGTCGGGTCGTCGGGCAAGTCGTACAAGGTCGACACGGCGGCGAGCAGTCGGGAGGACTTCGTGCAGCTGGTCAAGGAGAAGGCCGCGCGGAGCCTCACCAAGGTCGAGATACGCGAACAGGAGGTCGTGCTGGCCCAGTTCGCCTGGGTACGCGTGTGTGTGTGTGATCGCACACGACCATTTGGCTAGGCATGAAACTCACATGTGTGCGTGTCGTGTGTGTCGTGTGCTGTGTGTGTCGTTGATTGCATTATTGCAGGACACGCCGGTTCAACAATTCGGGGCGAACAAGGACGACCTCTACATCGTCGGCGGAACGCCCTGGGGCCTCGTGAACTACATGCTCACAGAGCTCTCGTCGCTCGGTACCACCACCTTTTACCACTCACACTTGTTGGCGCTCCACATACACGTATATTTATTTACACACAATATATGAATAATTATTTAGTATTATTATTTTTTGGCGAACTGACCCTATGATAAATTAATTATAAATAAAAATAACAAATTAGTATTATTATTTTCTGGAGAACTGACCCGATCAACGCTTCTTTATCATCACCTCAGACGACCCGATGGTCACGCAGTTCCTTCTCACCCACCAGTCGTTTGTGTCCAGCGTTGAGGTGCTCCGCATGCTCGAGGAATAGTACGTGTGGGCTCGCTCATTCTCGCTTCTTTGCTCGAGGCACTCGCGAGTGTCTGACGTACACTCGTGTTCTCCGTCTTTTGCCCAGCCTGTGCATCATGCCGAGGGGCTACTCGCGCGACTATCAACTCCTGTGGCGCAAGCACAAGCTCGCGCCCGTCCAAAATATGTACGTATTACTATTATTATTATTTGTTATTTTTATCATTTGTTTTTTATTGTTATTTTAGTTGTTTAATGTGGCTGATATCTCGTGCGTGCCCACGCAGGGTTGTCCACGTTGTGAAGTGCTGGATCAAAGAGCAGCCCTGCCATTTCAGGTGAAATATTTCTCCATTCGCGCACGACCGCACACGCACAGGTGACTGACGCCGCACACGCACACGCACACGCAACAACAACACACGCACAGAACAGATCCGGTGCTGGCGGCGCGCATGCAGGAGTTCCTGGAGTCGCACCTCACCTTCCACCCGCTGGAGAAGGCCTTCCACCAGCTCCTGCAGCAGTACATCGCCGCCCTCAAGCCCACCGACCCGCTGCGTCGAGTGGTCATCACCCCGCGCGTGCACTCCGCCGTCGCCACGGCCACAGCCGCGTCTACCGCGTCGACCGAGGGAAAAGAAAACGACAAAGAAAAAGGAAAGGAAAAGGAGAGTGGTGAAAAGAGCGACGAGGGCGAGCCAGAGGCGGGTGGCGGGGAAGGCCCCAACTGGCGGCTGATCGACCTGCACAAGACCAGGCACGTTTGTGTTTGTGTGGAATGTTGCCGACACATTCCTTGTGCACAGCTCGGCTGACGTGTGCTTGCGTGCTTGTGTCGCTGCAGCTCGAAAAAGATTGCTCGGCAGATGGCCCTGATCGCCTTCGATCTCTTCGCGCAGCTGCCCCACGACGAGCTGCTCAACATGCGGTACACCCCCCTTGTCCTTCAACATCATCCTATGCATTCCTGACGTGCGTGTGTGTGTGTGTGTGCGTGTGTGCGTGTGTGTGTGTGCGTGTGTGTGCGTGTGCGTGTGTGTGTGTGTGTGTGCGTGAAGGTGGAAGCACCAACCGAGCACGTGTCCGAATGTGCGACAGCTGGTGGATTTTTTCAACATGGTGGCGGGCTACGTGGCCACGACCATCGTGATGGAGAGGAGCATGAAGCCGCGCGTCAAGATGCTGGAGAAGTGGGTCGACATCGCCAACCACTCCTTCAAGATCCAGGTATGGACCTATTCACCCTCCTTCCCACTCTCCCGTGCGAGTGCGGTGGTGTGCGTGTGCGGTGGTGTGTGCGGTTGCGCGTGTGCGGTTTGCGTGTGTGCGGTGGGCGCGTGTCCACGATCTCACACACGTCGCGCCTTCCCGAAAAAAGGACCTCACATCGACGCTCGCGATCGTTTCTGGTCTGGGCTGTGCTGCGGTCCATCGTCTGAAGAAGACCCGGCAGGTACGGACACCACCCGCACTCGCGCCAGAGCCCACAATGGCAATGATCGCTCTCACACGCACGGCACACGCACGCCGCACGCACGGCACACGCACGACGGCGACGCGCGCAGAACATGTCCAAGTCGGCGGTGAAGACGCTCGAGGCTCTGACGCAGATGTCGACCAGGCGGCGCCTGCGCGCCCTCGCGGAGACTATGACGCCGCCGGGCGTGCCCTACTTGGGCATGCACCTGGTCGACCTCAGGTCTCCTCCTGCGCACTCCTCTCTCTCTCTCTCTGTGTGTGTGTGTGTGTGGTCGTGTTTGCTGACACTTGGCCGCACAAGCTTTGTGAGCGATGGCTACACGCCGTTCCTCAACATGGACTGGGGCGACAAGACCTGCGTCCACTGGTACTACCACTGCATGAACGCGCTCGTCATCAAAGAGGTACCACATCGCTACACTCATTCATTCACAAGATCACAATCTCTCTTCTTTTTCCTCACACACCCTACTTTCTTGTTGATCAGATGCAGGGCTTCATCAAGACTGGATTCCACTTCAAGCGCGACCCTGCGCTCATCGAAACCCTGTGCTCGCTGCCCTATCTCGCCACCGAAGACGCCTACCGCCACTCGCTCACCGTCGACGAAACCATCGAGCAGTAGGCATATCCGGATGTATTTCTACGATCAATATAAAGAAATTCTCTATGTTTATATATTTAAAAATAATATAAAATATAAAATATAACATGTAGAGACTATTGGGTGAACTGGGTGCGCAGCTGGGCCAGCTCCTGGGAAAGAGAGATGTGTCAGACCAAGGCCAAGAAGTGGTGAAGGGGGTGCGTACGGGCGAGTTGTGGAACTCGTGGAGCTGGGCGATGAAGTTGGAGTTGGGGTCGGCCTCAGGGCGCTTGGCTTGCACGAACTTGACGGCCTCCTCCACGCCCATGCCCCGTTTGGCCATCATATACGCTGTAGCACGCACATCAATCGTGCAGCAAAATATCAATATATCACTAATCAAGAAACACATAGAAGAAATTTCACCATACCGACTACGACGGTCGTGCTGCGAGACTTGCCCTGCGCGCAGTGGACCACCACGTTGCCGCCGCGCTTGCGGGCGTCTTCGATGAAGAGGACGGCCTCGGTCAGCGTGTCCCACGGCTGGTCCCGGTACAGCTTCTGGTCGTGCGTGTCCGTCCACTCCAGCCTGCAGCCCTCGCCAACGTTCAGCAACGATCGTTGTTTTTCACAAACCTTTGTGCACCATAGCATGGCACTCAGCGTGGGAGGCGCACCTCATGAAGACGACGCCCTGCTCCGCGAGGGCCGGCAGCTGCTTGGCCCAGCCCACGAAGAAGCTCCCGAGCCCTTTCTAGAACAACCCCATCATCGTGCGCGCACAGGTCAGCCAGACAGCTGTGTAGCACAGAAAAGAGGGCAGAGCGTGTGTGGCGTACGGCGGCGTTGATGACGTGGGTGATGCGCCGCGACTCGATGTAGGCCTTCCCCGACGCCATGAAGCCTCCCAAATGCATCTCGCCTGCCCAGCCACGGTACGCCTTAGCTCGTGCGTGTGCCGTGTCGTGCGTGTCGTGCCTGTGGTGTGTCGTGTCGTGTCGTGTCGTGTCGTGTCGTGTGCCGTGTGCCGTGTGCCGTGTGTCGTGTGTACCGAAGCCGTTCTCGGCGGGGAGGATGAGGTGGCCGCCTTGTGCGCCCTGGGCGTGTGCGATGGCGACCATGATGTCGTCATTGCTGACGGCCTCCGCCCGGTGGTCCCGCACGCCCTTGCCGCACTCCGTGCAGCGATCTCGCCTGAACGGGTTCGCAGCGTAGCCTGGAGGTGGACCCGCGCAGACCCTCACCCCCTTCAGGCCACGCCTTACGACGATGAAGATGAAGAGATGAAGAGAAGAAGATGGTGAGAGGCGTACGTGAACAGTTCTGCGAGAGACCGGAAAAGGTGAGCTGACTAAGCAGCAACTGCCTCTGGTCTTCCTGGCCGGCCTCCATCTTTTATATCTCTTCTTCTGTGCATTTCTCGGCCAAAATCATGAATAATTGATTTTATTTTCAGTGCAGCGGCCGTTCGTAGAACTGTGCCGCTCTGTACAACTTCTCTGCTTCTTCGTCTTCTCTTCATGATCACACCACTTCCGGTTTGATTCAGAATGTTGTTGTTCGCTGCTGTTGCTTGCCATCATGTTCCTCTTGTCCTGTTCAACAGAAAAAGCATAAGGAAGGTGAGTTGAGTTCACCACACACCACACACACCACACACACCAACATTGCAATGGTGATGGCGACGAGCGGACGTACGCGTGTCGATTTGCTTGGCGATGGCCTGCATCCACTCCAGCTTCTCCTGCACAGAGTCCGCCTTGAGATGCAGCACGCGACCGTCCTCCTCGTCCGTGAGAACAAAGATCCTCTGCGCGTCCTCCTCGTTGCCTGTCGACAGACAGCACACCATCAATTGCGTGTGCGGTGTGCGGTGGTGTGTGCGGTGGTGTGCGTGTACCATCGTAGCTGTCGATGGAGATGGCATCGAGGAAAAAGACGCGCTTGAACTTGAATTCCCTCTTTCTGATGTGCTTCGTCTCCATCAGCAGGTCGTTGAAGAGGAAGAGCAGGTGCCTCGAGAAGGAGAGAGGGGGCTGCTTGTCCGCGGCCTTCACCTTCCGCCACTTCGACGGGAATGCAGAGCTCCCGCCCTTTCCTGCAGAAGCCGACAAGAACCGGGTCAGCGCAATGCCAAACGTGTGTGCGCGCCCGCGTGTGTGTACCATGAACAAGTCGCACGCCCATGCGTCCCTCCATGACGAACCGGCGGCCGATTCGATCAAAGATGGATAAGTCGCCGTTTCCGATGAGCCCTGCGAAATGTGAAAGGGGCGGGTGAGTCGAGGGATGGCTCTATGCTCCTCTTTGCCTGCTCTTAGGGTACCCTTTTGTATGAGGAGCAGCTTCTGGGTGTTCTCCTCCTTGCGCTTGCTCTCGTTGACGTGGGTGTTGACCTCCTGCACGGCTTGCAACAGGTTATGCAGCTCCTGCGCCTGCGCAGAGTCTTGTGGGGTGCAGTTCAATATGTCCTGCATCACACACACACACCCGCCAAAGAGAGGTTAGAAAGCTGCAATCGATGCAATTGGGCAGGTTTCAAATGTGGGCGCCCAACCTT
The DNA here is from genome assembly GCF_000313135.1 of Acanthamoeba castellanii str. Neff. NCBI lineage: Eukaryota > Discosea > Longamoebia > Acanthamoebidae > Acanthamoeba > Acanthamoeba castellanii. The sequence goes on from NW_004457584.1 coordinate 740,587, forward strand.
GATCAGGAGCTCGTAACGAGGCAGACGTTGAATAGGCTGACGATCGAAAGAAAAAGGAGTTAATATATACGTTGCCCTTGGACCGTGTGCGTGTGCGTGTGCGGGTGCGTGTGCGTGTGCGTGTGCGTTGATCGCACCATGACCAGGAGCGAGGACAGGGTCTCGTTGGTCTTGCCCAACTCTGGATGGGAATCTTGCCGAGACAGGCTGGCGGGTACCTCCTGGCGTTCCTGCACAAGGTTGTCGTCCACACGTATGAGTACATTGTAACCTCGAAGAAGTTACAGCTCTGCCTCCACCGGCACTGTGTTGTAGGGCGTGTGTACTTTGATGAATTCGGCAAATCGGCGGGAGCGGGCGGTCTTCTGAGTGAGGAGCTCCGTCGCCTGCGGGAAGTTGTTCACATACTGCGTGTAGATCTGGCCAGGCGCGAGACAGCGAAAGATATGAGGAAAGAAAGATGAAGATTATGATGGGCAGTGATTGAGCTCAATAAGAAAGGAGTACCTTGAGATAGGGAACAAAGGAGCTCAGCGCCGGCGTGAACGCGGCCGAGCCCTGGAGCTCGATGAGCAGCGTGGCATGCAGAGTGAACATCGTCGTTATGTCCCTGCTGAACAGGGTCTGTTCACACCGACGATGACAAGAGCGAGGAAGAAGCGTGCAAGGTGAGGAAACAAGAAACGACACACCACTCCCTTCATCAGGCGCGCACCTCCATCTCCTCTGCGGAGAGAATCTCTGCGCCGTTGAGTAGCGCCTCACGCAGGGGCGTCAGGTAAACCTACAAGCAAGCAAGCAAGAAGTATCAGGAATAGAGCAGGGGCGTGTGGATGATTTTCAAGTGAATGACTGGGAGTACCTCGACGATGGTGCGCAAGCTGTTGACGTAGGCCTCCTCGGTGGTGACGAACTCGTTGATGATCTGGCTTCGCCGCTCCATGAAGGCGCGCTTGATTTCGCTGCTCCCGTCGATCTCCTCCTTCGCCTCCTCCTGCAACACTGTCAGCCGAGTCTCGCCGCTGGCGGCAGCCGCGCAGTAGTTGTCCACAACGCGTTCGGCGTTGAGCCGCTCCACCACGCGCTTGAGCATGACCTCCTTCCGCTCAAAGTCCTCGCGCGCGCTGGCGATCTTCTTCTCCAGACGTCGCTTCTTCTTCGCTTCACCGCCGATCATCGGCTGCGCCGAGATGCAGCTCTTCAGCCGCTCCTTGGCCCGGCTTCGGCCTCGCTCGCTGGTGGTGGTCCTCTCCGGCTCCGCCACGACCTCGCCCGAGCTCCTCGCGGCCGTCGCCTTTGCGTCGTCGTCATGCCGGACGATGATGGTGCTGCCATCGCTCATGTCGCTGGCGTCGCCCATGCCGCTGTCGCGCTTGTCGGGCTTGACCTTGGTGGTGGCGCCGCGCCGCGCCGCGGCTTCCTCCTTGACCAACCGCTCGCGGTGGACGCGCTCGTGAGCCAGCGCGGCGCGCAGCTGGCGGATCTCCTCCTGCTGCTCCTCGACGCGGAGGGCGAGGCTCTGGGTCTTGGTCGCGAGCCGCCGCGCCTTCTCCTCGACCAGGACCTGCTTGGTCTTGAGGCCGTCGATGAGCACCTGCTGGAACCGCACCTTCTCCCTGAGGTCCTCGATCTCTCCGCCTAGTGCCACCGATGCCTGCTCTCGGTCGCTGCCGCCGCTACTAGTGCTGTCTCGGCCTGAGATCGGCTCTACTCGATACAAATTGGTGGATGATGAAGGTGAAGGGTTGATGTGGGGAAGATGAACGTCGTCTGTGCTGCATATGCTGCTGCACGCGCTGTCCTTGGGTCTGTGGCTGATCGACTCCCTCTGCTCCTTGATCTTGACCAGGTCCACTATCAAATCCTCCATTTGGGCGATGGTGGCCGTCGCCGAACGCACGGGCCGCTTGTGGCTGCTCATCTCTAACGAGCTGCTCCCTCCTCTCGCGACAGCATTCATCAAGTCTTCAAGATAGAGCAAGATTGAATTAGAACGATTGGCAATTCGATGGTGCTCTACTCCGCAGGTGCTTATGGCGTACGTGTTCACAAAGATGGAGAAGGGGCTCAAGGCTAAAGCGCCTATGTAGTGCGTCAGCAGAATGCACCACCAGGTGTTCTAGCCAAACATCTTGCGGCATGGTGTGGCTTGGATTGGAGCCAACACACCGACAGGGACACAAACGGCCAAAGGCCTCGAAAAGTGCGCGAACGACCGGCACGACTACAGCACCGTGCACCAAGCTCCCACCTCACATACAGGGGACCTGGCACCAGTGGGTGGGAAGTGCTACCGCGTAAGTCGTCTCTTTGCAACTATGTGGACCTCAGTTCACACTCAACCTCGTAGACTGACGTTGAGAGCAAAGAAAGTCACATAGTTGGAAATCCTGTGTCAAGCCAGCTAAATATGCTGGTTTGCTAAGAATATGTAAGGTATCCACATCAGCTGGGTGGGGACCCAACCCAAACTTACACTTGATTGTGGTCTTGGAAGCGGGCCAGCTGTTGGTGGAAGTTGTATGAGTCGATGCGCACGATTTGGCCGCTCAAGTCGGGGCAGGTCATGATGCCCGCGGCCACGACGCCGATCTGAAGGTGCGAGGCCTCGATGATGCCGGGCAGCGTGGGAGCCGACCCCAGGTCCTCCTGCTTCTTGACGTAGACCCCGATCCGCAGCTCGTTGACACGCACCGCGCGGTCCTGGTGCTCGGCCCGCGCCACGGTGCTCAGCCCGAACACTGCAGAGGAGCCCACCGTCACCAGTCCCGTTCCCGGCACCATCAAGGCCTCTCCCAGCACATCTGCACAATCGAGCCACCAGGTCATGTTTGTCCGCATACCATCGCACATATCAAACTATCTGTTTAGATTGATGATGTGCGGTGCTCGCACGTACCGGTGATGATGGTGTAGGAGGAGCCGGCTTTGTCGCCGAGGATGGGGAGGAGGGTGGAGAGTGCGACGAAGTGGGTCTCCACTGAGTCGCGCATCTCCCTTCGGAACTCCTCCACGGAACGCTCCACCAGGGGTCCTGCGTTGGACCACGACCCCAGCGAGGCCAAGACGTGGTCCACCCCGTCAGCTTCGTCGATGCCCTTGACCCGCTCCAGTACGCGCACGAGGCCCTCCTTGGTGCCCGCATCGTCGTGAATGCACACCAGCTTGCCCCGCTGCTGCTTCCCGCCGGGCAAGTGGTGGGTGAGCCAGGCCTGCAGGGTGTCGAGTCGGGCCTGGGAGCGGGAGGGCACCACCACCGTGGCACCCCCGCGAAGCAGCTGGTACACCGCGCCGCTGCCCACCACGCCGGCCCCGCCCAGCACCAACACCACCTTCCCTTCAAGCTCTGTCTTGTTGCTCGCCATCAGCTCTGCTGTTTTTTCTAACAGTTGTGGAAAGGTGGTCGTTGTGGTACGATCATACGAGCCTCGAGGTTGGCGTCATATCGGAAAGCAGGTGAGATTTGTGGTGTTGGCGTAGCATTCCAGACATAGCGACATCCCACACATTGTATTCGAAAATTGTTTGTTTTATTTGTCTGGGTTTGGAGGGGGTCGCTAGCCGGTGAGGTTGTTGTTGATGAAGTGGATGACCTTGCGGAGATCGAAGACGACGCCGTTGTAGGTGATGGTGTCGTTGGTCAGCAGCTCGTCCATCAGCTTCGACAGGTGCATCTCGAAGAAGTGCGGCGGCGAATCTATGTGGTGGATCACCAGGTTGATCGAACCTGCAACACGCGCACACGACACGCACGTATGATGATGATGATGATGATGATGATGATGATGATGATGATGATGATGATGTGGACGAGAAGGAGTGCGTACCAGGGGAGGTGCAGGACATCTTGACGACGCCGTCGAGCCAGGTGCGGCCCTCCTTGCCGCCGCCGGCACCGCGATCCGTGCTGACGCGGAGCGGCATGCCGCCCATCTGCTCCTCCGACACCGCGCTGTAGCCCTCCGTGCTCAGGCCCTCCATCTCCCGCGTGGACACCGTGATCACGCCCACCTTGGCCAGGTCCCTGATCTTGTACTTGAACGGACCAATGATCGGCCTGCACACGACGCACGACACACGACACACGACACACGCGGGTGGGGAGTGAGTTTCGGTGCGCAATCCTGTGCTACGTAGGAGGTGGACGGATTACCGAGACTTGATGCGGGCGAGGAAGGCCTTGAGCTGCACGTTCTTGAGGTACTCGGTGTAGATCTCCTTCTCGTCGACCAGCCGCTCCACCTCGCTTTGCAGGTGCTGTCCAAGAAAAAAAGAGAAAAGAAACCCAACAGCGTTCAGCACGGGCTGCGCAGACGATTGCTTCGAAGACGCAGAAGTTGTGTACCTCCAGCGACTGAAGCATTTCGATCTTCTCCGTGCACAAGAACGACAGGTAGATCCGACGTCGTTGGTAATCCTGCACACAAGCCACAGAAAAAATGAGATCGCCGCACACACCACTGCAGGCGCACACGCGCACATGACACATGACACGCACCTGCTCCATCTGGTAGAGAAGGTGGGCGTAGTTGCTGGCCTTGTACTCCTCGGGCAGTCGTTTGAGCGAGTAGATGAGGTCGTCGAGCGAGATGAGCAGCTCGTCCTGCTCCTCCTTCTTCCGCTTCACCCCGTCGCCCGTGATGCTCATCATCGTCACAATGCCCACACCTAGACGTGTGTGCGTGTGTGTGTGTGTGCGCGCGCGCGTGTGTGTGTGATGTTAGCAATGCACCAGAGTGAAAGAAAAGATGAACGCTTGCGTGTACCGTTGGTTTTGGCCCTCTTCTTGACCTCCTGCAGCATGCGGCGCACGTTCATGTGGGACCACCGCGGCTGCCCGTCGGAGTGCCGCCGCTCGGCCTCAGTCATGCCGTCGTCGATGCCCTTGCCCTCTCCGTCGACGGCCCTCTCCTTGTCACCACCGTCATCATCGCTGCTGTCCTCCTCGACGCTGCTCATCCGTCGTCGCTGATCGGCCGCGCTGACGTCATCCTTGTCCCGCTCGTCGTCCACCTCCTGCTCCTCCTCGACCTCCTTGCCCTTGCCCTTGGCGGCGGCAGCGGCGGCGCTGCCGGCGCTGCTGCTGCCGCGCCGTCGCTTGTCGGACGCCGACGACTCCTCGTTGACGGCGTCGCGGATGGCCGTGCTCTTGGTGGGCGACAGCTCGTTGCCGCTGCCCAGGCCCATGTACTTGGGCGACAGCGGCACGTCGTCTTCGTCATCGCCTGTCCATCGATGCGTGTAAGCACCGCACACGCTAAGACACTCACGCACCACGCAACTGGTGCGAGCGATCGTACCGAGGATGTCGTCAAGCGGGGCGAGCAGGTGCAGCACTCGGACCAGTTTGTCCTTCACGTCGTTCACCAGCTTCTCCCGTATGTTCACATCCGGCTCGTCGCCCTCTGTTGCGAAGCAATGTGAATGGTTGTGTCAGCGAGCCGCACGCACGCGCAGCAAGCAAGCAAGAAAGAAAGAAAGAAAGAAAGGAATTGAGGGAGGGGCTTACTAGATGGCGGCTCGTTGGTGATGTGCAGGAGGAGGTATTTGTTGTTGCGCTTAGGCAGCAGCTGCGGCACGGGGAGCAATTCTTGCACCACCGACCTCAGATCGCCATCCTCCTCGTCCGTTGCCTGAGAAGAATAAGAATAGAAAAAGAAAAGCAAACCACATCAGACACACCGCACACGCACACACGCACACACACACGCACACTCACGCACGGGGAGAATGTGTGGTACCACATCGTCGAGTTTGCTGGAGACGAAGGTGACGAGTCTGTACAGTTCGTTGGGGGAGATGGTGATGGTCTGCTCGCTCCGCCCCACCTGCTGGTTCTTGCGGAAGTAGGCCTGCGGGTCGCCCACGTTGATGAGCTTGTCAAAGTAGAACTGCAGCACCGATTGGTTGTCCTGGAGCACAGCAACAGCAACACAGCGACCACTCGTGAGCGATCCAGCACTGCGAACGAATGTTGTGCGGTGGTGCGTGTGCGGTGGTGTGCATGTGTCGCGTCAGGGTACCTTTAGGAATACGTTCATGGGCACCATGAAGGGTTCCTTCTCTCCGAAGGGGCACCTGTTGGCCAGATTTTGCAGCACCTTTGCAATCTGAAAAAGCGGACGTCGAGAGATCGTAAGTCTCGACACACGCGCACGCGCGCACACATCACCGCACACGATGACACATGTGAAATAAAACGGGAGAGGGGTGAGGGCGTACATGCAGGAGGTTACGTCGCACGCGGAGGGAGAGCGTGTTGGCGTTGGTGAGGATGCCGTAGAACTCGGGCGTGATGATGGCGGGCGAGTAGAAGCGAAGGAAGATGTAGGACCCCAGCAAAATGTCCCGGTCCTCCAACGTCGATTCGGGGAACTTCTCCTGCATCATCCTGTAGAGAGGCACACACCGCACGCACCAATTGACAAGCAATGGTTTAACTCCTATTAGACGACTACCACTTCTAGGTCCGAGCGAGAGCGAGACGTACTCGGCGAGCTGCTTGGCGAGCCATCGCATGCCGAAGGGCATTGTGGAGAGACCCTTGATGATGGTGTTGAGCACATACTTACACAGCCAATGCAGCTTGTTTTGATCTGTGAACAACCAACACAGGCGCAGGTCGCAGGTGTCAACGACAACAACACAGCGCTGCAGGTCTGTGAAGCGAGGCTCGGAATAGTAGCGTGAGGCGTACGTTTGCGAATCTTCTTCTTGACCCTGGGCATCTTGCGAATATCTGCGATCTCCATGTTGTAGACCTCCTCCTCTTCGACCTCCCCCATTTCTATGTACAACTGTGTTCGTCGGCGGCGCAGGTGGTTAGTTAGTCAAAATTAATTAAACCCAACTCGCGATGAAAGAACGAACCTTTTGGGGATCCAACTCCACGTCCAGCTTGTCGTCGTTCATGATGGAGGACAGGGCCTCCTTCAGCGTTTGCACCAAGTGCAATCGGCCGCTCTGTCGTCTGTACCACAACACAACGAAACGTTGAGCCTCAAGCGCAATTGAGGTGTGCGTCGTGTGCGTCGTGTCGTGCGTGGCGGGCTGGGAACAGATTCAGCGTACTTGGTATAGGATGAGATGAGGCGAGACACGAATGTGGTGCCACGGAGGAAGTCGCGTGGATGCTTACACCGTTGGAACTCCGAGTTCATGATGCGCTACACACACATCAGAAAAGAACGGAGCGCGTGAGTTGCTTTCAAGGCCAACGCAAACACAGAGCCGGCTGCCTACCGAAACCATGGAGAGCAGGAGGGCCTCCTCCGTGCCCAGGCAGAGGTCGGAAAAGAGAGAGAAAGTGATCGTCTCCACCAGATTGTCACCCTGCACCAGCATATAGTGTCACTACAAAGAACGAAAAGCGACGAAGAACAAAAAAAGAACAAAGAAATGGGCAGCAGTCGCGTGGGGTGACGTACATCGGTGAGCGAAATGAAGCGAACGACGCGAGACAGGTACTGCGGCTGCGACCGAATGATGGAGACGAAGTGCTCGTATTTCTGTGTTGTGTTATGTTGTTAGCACCGCATGGGTTGCTAGGCCTCCCGACCAGACCAGATGATCGTAATATCTGTGGCTGTGTCTCTTAGAAGTGAGTGGTGGCCACGTACCTCCTTGGCGTTGCCCAACGGGTTCTCCTGCTGCTTGCTTTCGTCGAAGAACTGGAACACCTCCTCGTACTCCTGCTCGAGGCTTTCGTCCTCCTCGGCGCGGCCATCGAGCTGCATCTTGCGGGACTTGATGATGATGTTGATCTTGCGGTCCAGGTTACGCACGGAGAGCGACAGCAGGTGCCGCTGCACGTTGGCATCGCTGATCTGCTCCTGCATCTCCTTCACCGTCCGCTCCTCTGCAACATTAACAACAAACATTAAATATTCAAATATTCAAATGATTGCGTACATGTTAACCATGCTTAAATAAAAGAAATTATTATATTGGCGGGTAGGTAGAGGTAAACGAATGAATATTACGTAATAAATATAATAAATATAAATAGAATAGAATATTTCGTTGGTGGGCACCTTCTTGGATGATGCTGGAGGTGGCGACCTCCTTCTTGAGGAGGGCCTGCAGCCGCATGACTTGGCCGCCCGCGCCGGCACGCGAGGCCCGATTGAGGTTCGAAATCACACTCGACGACGTCACATCTCGCAACAGGAACTAATCGTGGAGAGCCGGTCTTAGTTTGTCTGCAGCGACATCACACACCACCGCACACGCACACGCACACGCACACGCACACGCACGACCGCACGACCGCACGACCGCACGACCGCACGCGCAGTGAGGCGCGGGTACCTTGCGGATGGAGCGGAGCTTGCGGGCAAAGGTGATGGCGGCGGCGATGGATTGGTCGTTGGTGACGTTGTTCTGAGCGTCGGTGAACTCCTGGCTGAGTTCGGCGATGGTGATGAGCGTGACCTTGGTGAGCTTGTTGAGCTTTTCGGCCGGGATCTGCACGTCGGGCGGGAGCTGCTGTATGCGCTCCATGATGTAGATGAAGTTGGTGTTGTCCGGTCGCTCGAACTCGTGGAACTCCGTCTCGCTCTCCCAGATCTGTTGGTCAATGCGACTCGTTAGATCAGCTCTGCTTAATTCACGTCCAGTGCGGTGGTGTGCGTGTGCGGTTGTGTGTGCGTGTGGGTTCATGTCGTGTGCGCACCTTTTTGATGTCCTTGATGATGGAGGCCAACGAGACGATAGAGTAGGGACTGAGCGAGCTGTTGCCTTTGGACAGTACCGAGTGGACCTCGTTGAGAAGCTCGCGAATCTCCTCGATCGCCTGGTCGATGCTGCAGCGACGTTCATTAGCTGAATTCTTAACTAATACTAATAAAAAAATAACAACAAATAAAAACGAATAATAATAATAATAAAATATCGCACCTGTCCAGGAGTTCAAGGTAGCGCATACGGAGCTGCTTCTGGCCCGTCGAGAGGGAGCGCGCCTTGAGGTTGCTCAGCGAAGACGAAAGGCGCGGGTTGTGGTCCATCGCCTCCGACGCCCCGCTCTCATCGTCACCATTGCCGACTGTCAAAAACAAGACGCGTGTGAGTTGTGCACGCAAGCGTGTGCGCGGTTGGGAGGGAAAGACAAGCAACGTACGCATGCCGCCGTTGCTGATGTGTGATCGGAGCACGTTGTATTTGAGCAGCTGGTGCTTCCCGCTCTTGTTGTTGGAGTCGCTTTGCTCCTCCTCTCCCTCCTCCAAATACTGCAAAAGTTCACACAACCGATGCACGCTCAGTATTCAACAGCGAAGGCTCCGATCGTTGAAAACAAAACGAAACAAAAAGAAACGAAACGCATGTGGGGAGTGAGCGTACCCGCTCGAGCGCCCTGAATGACTGTACAATGAAGAACGCGTCTCCGATTGACCGCGTCTCCGCCAGGTTTTGCTTCATCGAACCCAATTTGCACCTGCGATGAGCACCACAGACCAATTACAACATTTGATGGGTAAGTGTCGCCCATCATGGAGGCCGTTGTTCGAATTCGAACGGCTGCAGCGCACCTGATTTCCAGGAGGGCCATGTTGTTGATCTGCTTCCACATCAGTAATCGCTCCTCCTTGGTCTTGCACTCGCGCTTCAGCTTGTCCTGTGTTTTTGTAACCACACACACACACACACACACACAACACGACACACGATCAGATCGTGTTGGTGTAGGCGTATGCGCGGCAGGGGCCACGACGCACCTTTTCGAGGGACTCCCAAACGGCCGAGTTGACCCTCTCCATGGTGGGCAGGATGCGGTAGGAGGTCGAGGTCTGAATGGTCTTGTTGAGGTTGGACGACGACGATTGGGCGACGAACGGCGGCGGCGAGGCCGACGACGATGACCCGTTGTTGAGGCCGGCGCCGGCGGTGGCTGAAGGCGACGAGCCGAGGGCGGGCGCGACGGTGGCCGTGGTGGTGATGGTGACCGACGAGAAGCGGTGGATGTAGAGCGACATCTCCTTCACCTTCTCCTTGAGCTGGTCGTCGATCTTCTGCCGCTTTTCGATGTTGCGCTCGATGTCGGTGAGGCTCGTCGCGATGCTCTCGTAGGCCGTCTCGCCGGCCTGCCGCAGGTTCTCCAGCTTGCCCTCCTTCATCTCCTTGTCTGACTTGAAGATCTTTGTCGCGCCGCGCTTGCGGCCTTCCTTCTCCTTCTCTCTTTCCTTCTCTTTCGCTCTCTTTTGCTTCGCTTCTTTCTTTACGCGGCTCGAGGCGCTGCGCCAGGAGAGCTGCCGCTTGATCTTGTCGCGGTTGCTGAGCTTGGGCTCGCCCGAGGTGCCCACGGCGGCCATTTCGCCGGAGGTGCGCGACTGGGAGGAGGCCGACGACGAGAGGGTCGAGTCGGACGAGGACAGCGTCGCGCTGCTGTCGCTCTCGCTGCCCGACGAGTAGCTCGCGCTCGACGCGATGCCATTACCGCCGCCGTTGCTGCCGCCGGGCGAGCCGGTCGCAAATACGTCCTTCGTCGCCCGCCGGCTGGGCGGCGAACCCGTGAGCGACCGCAGCGACGACGTCAGCGAGCGCTTCCTGAACGACATCACTTCCTATGACCTGCAGAGGTGCTGCATGTCAGGACAAATAACCATAAAAAAAATGTGTAGTTATTGATTTAGTTATTTAGTTATTGATTTTAAATAATCTATTCAAATTCAGCCTTCAAACCAATTGAAGATTTCCGGCAACGGTGGCTGTGTTACAATGGATACCCGTCAAACGGTAAATCAGGAGCTGATTCGAGCTGATGGGTGACCTCTCCATCATGAGGACATGGCTCGCCCGTTTAATTTGATGTTTGTTTGCCGATCTCCCTTTTCAACGTCGTTCTTCGGGGGGGGGTACGAAAACGAAGACGAAGATCGAAAGAAAAGATCGAAGGGGTGATCCCACGTACGTGCCACGGCGAATGCAATCTAGCTCTCTTCGATCTGATTCGTCTTCCGTTAACGCGGCGTAGTCTCTTCCTGCAGCTCAACTCTTCTCGCTCGAGAGTGTCAACTGAACCCAACTGCATTTCTGTCTGCGTAACGGCTTTCTTTAATTTCGATCTACCGTTGACCCGACCCTGCGACTTGTGTGCCTGGTGACGGCGGCGATGCGAGGCAGATGGCCGGGCGTGGAAATGGCGAGGTGCGGACCCACCGGTCAGGTATCAAAGCAGTCGATGGCGAGGCTGCCCACACTCTCGATCTCCTCCAGGACCCTCTGCTGCTCGCGGCACTTGCGCCACACCTCCCCGAGCGCTCGGTCCATCTCGCGGTAGCTGGTCTCCGCCGGCCACCTGGTGGCCGCGGCCATGGCAGAAGAGTTAAAATCGCGGGCTGTCTTGTCCGAAGGCCTTCGGTTCGTGGGCGAAGCGTACCCGGCGCTGCTGTCGGTCCGTACGTTGGCGACCCAGCGCTGATAGTAGCTGGGAAGCTGGTCAAGCGGCTGCCCTCTGGCGGGTAGCCACGCCCGGGCGGCGTCCTCCTCTCGCTTCATGTGCGTCAACAGCACGGCGATGTTGAACGCCACCTCCAACTTTTGGTCTGTTGCAACGTTAACGCAGTGTTGAAGCTAAGACTCTCTCAAGAGTGATAGTGAGCTCAAGGTACCTTTGGCGGTGGCCAGGTTTTGAACGGCCTGCAGCTGGTTCAGCGCGTCCTCATGCCTACCGAGGCGGGCCATCACCATCGCCTTGTTGTTATTCAGACGCACCTGCACGCACGAGACAATCAGTCCCGCCCAAGGCTGCACAGCCGTCCGCACTACTCTACGTACTCTCAGCTCGGCGTGTGGTGCGGCCGTGATCTTCCCTGATTTCGCCGCCGCCATCGCAGAGCCGATGCGCTCGAGGACCGACAAAGCCTGAAGCGCACCACGCGGGGTTTGAGGACAGAAGAAGTGGCGCATTGGTGTGTACGCGTCTGCCTACCTCTTCAAACTTGCCGAGCCGGAACAGAGCTTGGGACACAGAGAACAGGGCCGAAACGTCCTGCTCGGGGAGAGGCAGAGACAAAAAGAACTCCGCGGTTGCGGCGATCTGTAGAGCTCGGCAAGAGCGGGCGTGAATGAATAGCTGCAGCAGCGCAGGTGGGGCTTGAGGTCGAGCGTACCTTGGTGTGAGCTCCAGTGGCAAGCAAGCACTCCAGGTACTCGTGCCACACGACCGGCCCATCCACAGGCAGCTGTGCCACAGCGACAAGACAAGCCGGTCAGCGTTGGAAGTGAAGGTGAGCGAGGCGAGGAGCGAAAGAGCGCTTACGCTATCGGGTACGTCCACACTGCCCGGCCTCTTCAGGGTGTTGGCGATGGCGCGATAGTGCGCGAGGGCAGTTTTGTAGTCGCGTTGCGCGAGGGCAGACTTCGCAGAGACGTATTCGATCGCCAGCCTCGAAACGTCGTGCGCATCTACAATGGCAGCTTGCGCACTGCCAAGGTCGGCCTGGCTCGACAAGGGAACAACGTGTGGCGGTCGAACCTCATCGCTCCCGACACCCTCGCCGTGGGCTTTTGCCTGTACGACATCCAAGGGTCGGTAAGGGTCACAAGGTGTGTGAGTGGCCACAGGCAACGCGTGCAGATGTGGTTGGAGAGCAGTACTTGGCGAAGAGCGCTGATTGCACCCTCCTGATCATCGAACGTGCCCTGCTTGCCAAAGACGGTCACTAGGTTGAACCTACGGGTGGGAGCACCAGTGCCAAGAATGTAGGAGGTGAGTTACACCTTTACGACAGTTCAAAAGAAAGAACGAAGCGCTAACGTACAACGAACATCGAGCACTGCCGGTGTTGCGAGCGTCTAAGGTCATTCGGAGCGCATCCAGACTGGAATCCAACTCATTCTGGTGGTTGGAGTGAGTGAGTCCTTATACGAGATGCTGGTGGTGGTGAGGACTGGCGCAGGTACCTGCATGGCGTGGGCAACAGCAACCAAGTTCAAACAGTCGGGCGCGAGCAAGTTGTCTTCGGACTGAGTGATCGGCTCGAGTAACTTCGGAATAGCCGCAAAGTTGCCTAGTCGAAGGTGCACATACGCTACAGAAAGCCAACGTCAGCTTTCTCTCTCCAGACAGATAACCACCGACAAGACACCAAGCCGAACGCAGAACACAGCTGGGTACCCAGTAGGTAGTGTGCCTCGTAGAAATCGCCGCGGGTCGCGCCTTCCAGTGCTTTCACAGCCTTGTTGAGCTTGCCTTGCAGGTAGTACGCTACACCGAGGAGGTAGTGGGTGATGTGCAGCCCGCAATCTGGTCCGTCGTCATCGGCCACGGTGAAGCGAGGAAAGTGACATCGAAGGCAGGGAAGAGCCACTCGACTTGAACCGATGTCATCGACAGCCGGCCATTGACAGATGTCGTTGTTGGCGGACGCGTCGGCAATGATGCGCAGGATTCGCTTGGCTCGCTTCCAGTTTTCGACGTTCGAGGAGGAGAGGTCGATCACGGCCAAGAGGTGAACGGCTTTGACGCACACCTCTCCAATGCGGTCGATCATCTCCCGCGCTTGTCGGTACTCGTCCCATGCCTCCTCTTCCTTTTGTGCTCGGTCGTGCGGCATTCCTCTAGGGCCGGTTCTGTTGACGACCTCTTTAGCGATCTGCTCGACGACCTCGATCGTTGAGCCGCGCTTGGTCTCGCTTTCCTCCTTAGTTGGCTCCGTTCTACGTCGCTTCGCTGCCCTTGGTGAGCTCTCTCGGTTGATAGCTGCAGTGCCGGTCATGAGATGGAGCACGACTGCCTTCTTCAGGAGGGTCACGATGGCAGCTTCGGCTTCTGTCACTTCTCCCGCACTGGCGGAGATGACAGCGGCATTGAACAGCACAACCATCTGGGCTTCGATCGACTGCAGCGTCGGCTCCTCGCCTAGAAGTGAAGCCACGTCATCTAAGGAGATAATACCCAACACGTTGTATGCGTCGTGTGCGTGTGCGTACCTTCCAGTGCGGGCAGAGCGGCGAGTAGACGCTTGGGCAGTTGACGAGCAGCGGCCACGTCAGTATCGTGCATGTGCTGATGAAAGCTGGCGACCACTTCGCTGACGCTGGCCATCGTCCGCAGAAGATTTCCTGGGGTATAAAGAGGGCGGGTGGGTGAAATCAACCAGGTGGGTGTTCAGTGACCAAAGAAGAAGAAGAAGACCAAACGTACGAGAGGGCAGCACATTCGTTCGTGTGTGATCCTCGGTTGGAGTATTGGCATCAAGTAAGACTTTGAGAAGAAGTCAGTGCTGAGACGAAGCGCTAGCCAGATGCAGGGAAGGGTGGCGAGAGGCCGCACCAATTGCCTGCGATGCGTGGTTTGCAGAGAGCGCGTAGTGGCCCAACTGATGCTCCGCAGCTGCGAGGTACCAGTTGAGCATCGCCTCAAACCCACTTTGGCCCAGCTGTACACCGAGCACAAGCATCAACACCGGCATCGTATATGTGAGGAACAAGCGCCAGGGGAGAGCAGCCGGTACAGGTGTGTGGTCGAGCTCACCCGCTACGACAGGTGGTAGTCCGAGCTGTGGTCGCAGGTCAATGGGCCTCCCTCTTCCTTGCTGCGTGGTGCCCGGCAGGTTACTATTGGCGAGGAGGAGCGTGGCAGCATCCTTGACATCTTCTACTCGCCCCTCTGCCAGTGCTGTGCCCACCGCTCTCAGCACCTGGACACCGGCACTACAAGAAGGATTAATCCTGCAGTCCAGACGCACAAGATTAACGCATTGACAGAGCAACGCACAGTGCATGCGGCCTTGCTCTCTTCATCTCCTGGTTTAGGGGCTATTTTCATTTCCAGGTATAAATGATTAAATCAAAATTCCAAAAAGTTTCGCAAACAGTTTAGAAAGGAGTGAAGAGAAAAGAGAAAATGAAGCAAACCTCATTTCAGCGGACTGCAGTCCCACCACAACAAAGCCAAGGGCTCCTTTGCACTGAAGAGAAGAAAGAGCAGCCAACAAAGTGATCCTTGCCCCAGGATTGGGTCGAAGGATACGGGAGAAAAAGATGACAGACTATTACGCCTACGTCGATGGCGCAATCACGAACGAAGGCATGCCAGCATCGATGTATGCGATGGAAGGAGGGGCGAAGGATGCAGGATCAGTCTACGCCGACGCCGACTACGCTGTTGATGCCTACGGGCCTCGATTCAACGATCTGCAAGAGAAGATGCTGAAAATGAAAATCACAAACAATGCGGCTGGCTACTACAGTGGCAGCCAAGCAGGCGACACCACGAACGTCGAGGCCTCTTCCTCTTTCTACTACATGGCCAACGACGACGAGGGAAACATCAATCAAAAAGATGGAAAAGCTGAGATGAAACATTACTATGCGACCAAGGATGGCTATGCGGCCTCTTCGCCCTACGACTCTGCAACGTTCGAAGGTGGAGGCGATGCCGGCGACATCTACACCTACGCCGAGGGCAAGGCCGACGTCAAGGCCGCCGCCGTGGCCAGCAGCAGCAGCGCAACTGCGATGAAGCGGGTCATGAAGGCCTCGGACGACTCCATGTACGTGGTCGTCGGAAACGGAGGAGGAGGAGGAGGAGCAGGGTCGCATGCGAGCGAGGGCGACTACTACGAGATTGTAGGCAAGTACGCCCCAACGAGAGAACGGGACGAGCGAGTGGCCACCAACAAGGCCGCGGCGGCCAAGAAGCTGGAGACCAAGGCCAAGGCAGAGCTGTCGGACGAGGACGACGCTGACAGCGACAGCGGCGCCGGGAGCGACGACGGGGAGAGCGATGAGGGAGACGACTTCATGGACGAGGACCACGAGGACGGCAGCCGAGGAGCACCCACGCAGGTGAGTCGACGAGCACCTTCTACTCCTCATTTTCGCTGCTCGACGCCTTTACACAACTTTTACTCATCGCTTTCGTTCCTTGCCTTCGCTTTCGCTCTTTGGTTGGCTGGGCGTGGTGGCGCAGGCGGGGATGGGCAGGGTGGGCGGCGAGTTCTGGGCCAAGTACTACTGGAACGAGAAGTTTCAGACCGTGCTCGAACGGCCGACCACCACGCCCGAGGAGGCCAAACAGCGAAGCAGCGACATTCACGGTCTTGCCCGATTGTACGTTCTCTCTTCTTCTCTATCTTCTCTCTTGTGCGTTGTGACCTTGTATGTGTTCTTCTTGAAGATTGGAGTCTCACAGCTTAACGGTGTCGCACAGATTCGTGGATGAGGC
Organism: Acanthamoeba castellanii str. Neff; assembly: GCF_000313135.1. Taxonomy (NCBI): domain Eukaryota; phylum Discosea; order Longamoebia; family Acanthamoebidae; genus Acanthamoeba; species Acanthamoeba castellanii. The sequence goes on from NW_004457584.1 coordinate 756,755, forward strand.
GGTGCCGGTGGTGAAGCAGATTGTGTCCGAGATTCTGCTGCCCGACGAGGACAAGGCGATCAAGCCCGTCAACGTCGGCGGCGTGGCTGGTGGAGACAAGTACGTTGCGTTTCTCTCACTCGTATGCGCGCCAGCGATGGCTGCTGTGCTAACACTGCGCTTGCTTGCTTGCTTCGTTCTTCCTTGCCAGATATATGACAAAGCAGCTGTTTATCAAATTCGCCAAGGACGACACAACGTACCACCTCTACGGTGGCGATGACTTTGCACAGTACGTTGTTTTCTTTCCTCTTTTCCTACGTTTCTCTCTTCACTTTGGACCAGGGTCTTACAGGCTACCCATTGTTCGGTTCGCTACTTTACAGGAAGGCGGCCGGGCACGAGCTGAAGTCGCTCAATTCGCTCATCTCGTGCAACGTCCGATCTCTTCACTTCCCGCTCATGGCCCTGGCGAACTACCTCGGCTACCGCGTAATCGTTATTTCCAAGGTTCGTTCGTTGCGTGGCTTGCCACCTTCCACATGACGACTCTGTGAGCGTTGATATTCACACCCGCGCGCGTGACGTTACCTCTGCCAGCTCCCGATCGGAAGCGCGACGCTCAAATACGGTAGCGCGGATGGTGGCTTCACTATCGCTTCGGACAAAGGGTTCTCCAAGAAGATGAAACAAATCGCCAACGTGCTGGTACGTGCTGGCTTGCCTTGATGCGACGGCACGTGCACGATAGATGTCGGCATAATCTGAAAAACTCACCACTTCCTTGCTGGCGTGTGCAGAATTTGAAAGGCCACTATGTGAAGGAGCGGAAGACGGGGACGTTGAAACTGATGTACGGCCCTGTAGATATTGAAGGCCACATCGGTCTCGATGGTCGCTACTACTGCGTCGACACAGCTCGCGTACGCATTTTTGGCCTCGCTTTTTATTTTATTATAATATAATATATCATTTTATTATTAGTTTAACCGCTTAGAGGGTGCTGACCGATTGTCTTGCGCCTGTGCAGCTCTTTCCGCCGGTGACGCCCAATCTGGCGGTGCGCGGCTGCCACTTGTTCCGGCTGCTGCGATCGGAGGCGGTGAAGAAGAGCCCGCACCCGCTCTCGTCGGACGCCTTCACCGGCTGGGGCGCGCACAACAAGAAGAAGAACAACTGCGAGGTGATCGCCGCCACGAAGCACATGCTCCACGAGACCATTCCGTTTCTCGTCAACGGCGACATCCTGCGCGCGCTCGAGAAGAGGCTGGCCATCGAGGGGCTCAACAAGATCCCCGAGATCGACATCAAGAGCCTCCTTCACGAGCAGGGCGTCAACATGAGGTATGATGCCCACCACCTCTTCAATGTACACCAGCGGTGTGTGCCTGACGATTTTTCGTGGAATGCAAGGTATGCGGGTATGCTGGCGCACTACGCGTCGGGGCAGCTGCCTGGTGTGCGCAACCTCCTGTGGGCGCAGATGATCGGGCGAGCGTTTGCTGCGATAGTGCATAACAGCATGCGCTCCCTGCCCGCTCCTCGGCCGCGTGAGGACTACTACGGCCTGGCGATCAACTACCTCAACCTCCTCCTCGGTACGCCGGCTGGCCGCTCAACCACGCAATTTACACCGTTGTTTTGTAAAACACACACTTCTCACATGGCATGGCGGTACAGGCTGTGGCGCACAGAGCGAGGCGTTCTGGAACGACGAAGTGATGGTCGCGCTCAAGCGTCGCTTCGTTTTCCACGAGCAGGACACGGAGAGCCTCGGACCGAATCTCCGCACGCGCGTTCTTCAACTGCGCGAGGATGCAGAAGGCACAACAGAGGAGTCTTCGATCGAGGCGAGCGTGCAGAAGTGGAACATCCTTCAGGTGGTGCTCTCCCTCACGGCCATCAAGCTCAGGCCCGACACGACGGAGCGCCTCGCGCAGGGGAACGACGAAACGTTCGCCAGCGCGGCGTTCACCGTCAAGACGCCCCTGGCTCTCGACGAGTTGGAGTCGGTACGCGAACCCTACATTTTTGCACCCCTGCATGCAATCGCATAGTTGATGGCCAATTCAATCGACTGTGGTATTTCTTTAGATCGGCATACGATGGAAGATCATGGGCCTGCTGGACCTCGCCGAAAGAAAGGGGGCAGAGGGCGACTTCAAAGAAGCGGAGAACTACTACAAGGTCACCATCATCATAACAACAACACTGTGCTCGTGCTTGCAGCATGTTTCCATTCAGCTGATATCGGAAGGCGTACTACGATCCTGTAATACAGGAGGAGCTGCGAATCAAGCGGGCAGCGTTGGGCAACGTGCATCCGCTGCTGGCTATGCCATTGGCCTCGCTGGCCCATCTCTACGCCACCGCCAACAAACAGAAGAAAGCCGAGCAGGCCTACCTCGTACGGCCCAAACTTTCTTCGCTTCACTCGCTGCGTTGTTATTACAATTTAGTAAACCTAACATCATTCATTCCCCCTTTCGTTATACTTATAGAAAGCGTTGACTTTGCTGAAGAAGACGCTGGGCTCGGATCACGTGGAGGTGGCCAGCATACTTGACAACTTGGCCTCGCTCTACATCAGGTAACGTATTGCTGCTGCTCAGACCGTCACTGTGTTAGCTCACACACGCATGCGTGAACATACATTTCTGCATCTCAGATATGACCAAGTGGAAAAGGCCGAAGTCGCGCTCGTCGAGGCCCTGCGCATCAAGCGCCAAGGACTGAAGAAGGAGGGCGCCGAAGAGAACGACGACTCTGACGTCGCAACCACCTTGGAGGCGCTTGCGCTGGCCTACACCAAGCAAGGTGACCACCACCCGCCTCTTTCTTTCCATCAAAGAAAGTCAACGAAGTTCGCCTCACCACGCGCTCGCTCGTATGTTGGTCAAACAACGCAGGCAAACTGGAGGAGGCCGAAGACGTGTATGAGCAGGTGATGCGTATCAAGGAGGCTGAGTACGGACCGCGTCACTGGGAGGTGGCGCGCACCCTTCACCATCGCTGCCTGCTGCTGCTCTCCAAAGGACCCGAGTTCTTCCCGACTGCCCTCCCGCTCGCCGATTCCCTCGTCGAGGTAACCGCACGCACACGCACACGCACACGCACCACCGCACACGCACGATACACGCTAAAACTCTCGCGTACTCAGATGGTGCAAGAAGCACGAGGCGCCGAGCACTCCGACGTCGGCATAGCCCTAGACACCCTGGGTCAAGTCTACGTGGGGCTGGGACGGCATAGCGAAGCCGAGACCGTGTTCAAAAACTCGCTCCGGATCAAGGCCGCCGCTGTTGGCCCGCGCCACTCCTCCGTCGCCGCTACGGTATGTCGGAGCCGCGGAAAGAATTCAAACTATGTGAGTGCTGGCTGACTCAACATTCGTGCGCAGCTGGATCACCTGGCCTACGCCTTGGCCCCGAACGAGCCCTTGCTGCCGGCCGCCCAGCTGGAGAAGGCCGTCGAGTGCGCGCAGAAGGCAATGGAGCTGTTCGTCCAGATCTATGGTGCGCACACCCACACCAATGCTGTTTTTGTCGAGCGTGTGTGTGCCGGCTCGCTCACATTACCCCCCCCCCACCACAAAGGCGAGAATCACAGCCATGTGGGCCTCGTGAAGAACAACCTGGGCGTGCTCTACGTGCTGGGCGGTCACTTGACCGCGGCGCGCGGCCTGTTCCAGTCGTCTCTCGCCATCCTCCATAAATCGCACGCGGCCTCGCACCCGCTGCTCGTCTCTGTGCGGGCCAACCTGGAGCAGGTCGAGGCCCACCTCGTCGACGACGCCGCAACCGGCCCTGGCACCATCGACGTGCGTCAGCTCAAGCGGTACTTCCACGGCCAGCACTTCTACTACTCGCCCTTTGGCGACACCAAGCGCGAGGAGAAGATGCAGAAGGCGGAGGAGGCCCAGGCCCAGCAGGAGCAGGGCGACAAGAAGAAGCCGATCCCGCCCGAGTGGCAGAAGCTCTTCGCGCAGGCCAACATCGACGTGGCGGCGCTGTCCTACGAGAAGGCCCAGGCTCTCATCGCCGCCCTCAAGAAGAAGCTCACCGACCCGTCGCCCGTCGGCGGTGCAGCCAAGCAGGACACCGATCGGTCGCGGCTCACCCAGAGCGCGCTCGTCCCGCATTCGACCGGCGACAGCGATCAGGGCCGCGCCGACCTTCTCCGCAGCCAGCCAGCTCGGATGCGCTTAGCTCCGATCAAGCCCATAGCTCCGATTGCGCCCATAGCTCCGATTACGTGCGCGCCGGCCGACCCGAGCGCCTACTATGCGAGCGCCGACCACGACGATGACGACCCGTACGGTTACGCTGGCGGGCCGCCTCCTACGCCCATCGCGCCACCCGCACAGCCCACGGGCACCGCATATTACGCCGACTCCGACGACTTTTATGGCGCCGACATCGACGGCGGCGTACCTCTGGGCGACGCCATGCACGAGGGCTATGCCGGAGCTGCGGTCGATGCCAACATGGCGGCCAGCGTCTACGCCTACGCCGAGGGTGCGCCGGTGTCGAGCGACGACGCTGCTGCTGCCACGAGCCAGTCGCTGTCCTTGGTCATGTCGGCCAGGCGCACCGCGGCGGCGACAGCGAGCGGCTCCGACGACGATGACGAAGGCTGGGCCGACGAGCCGTTCCAGCCGATGATACTCCTGGAGCAAGCGAGTTTGATAACTGGCGGCGGCGGCGGCGAACAACAGCCCGACGACCCGACGGCGATGGCAGCGATGGAGCTCGAAGAAGAGAACGCCATCCGGCACGCACTCGCGCTGGAGAAAGAGCCCAGCGCGGAGGAGTTGGCATCGCGCCAGCGACTGGAGGAGGTCACCAGAAATCTGGCGGGGGTGCGCGAGATCGCCGGCCAGGTGGTCGAAGACATGGTGAACAGAGCGGATTCGCTGGCGAACATCGAAGCACGGACAGAGGAGCTCACGCTGCAGGCGGAGCGCTTCAGGCGGGGCAGCAAGGAACTCCACCAGAGGCCGTCCCTGTTGAGCCGCCTCCCGTCGATATCCTCCGTGTTCTCCCGGTTCCTTGGCACCACCAGACAGGCCAGCGAATCGGTGCGTACCAATTTAATCACTCTGCCCCTCGACCACCCACTCACATCATACGTGTGTCATGTGCGATGTGTGCGTGTTTCGTGTGTGTCTCCTGTGCGTTACAGCAGAGATATCACCACGCGCAGCACGATGAGTACGACATGCTGTCGGGAGCGACGCTGCAGGATAAAGCGTTCCCTGAGGCCGAATTCGCCGACGACGATGCGGGGTCGTCGGCGAGCACCCCATACTCCACCTCGAGCTACGCAACCAATTTCGCGGATGACTACGTCGCCAAGAACGAGATGGTGCTCGAGGACGAGAAGGAGAAGGAGAAGGAGGTTGAGGAAATGGGAGAAAAGAAGGAAAAGAAAAGGAAGCAGACGAAGAAGAAGGAGAAGAAGGAGAAGAAAAAGGAGGAGATGAAGGATCAAGATGAAGAGGAGCAGGATGAGGAAGAGGAGGCGAAGGAGGAGGAAGAAGCATCAAGCGAGGGTGAGGGCGAGGGCGAGAGCGAGAGCGACGAGGACTGGGTCCCGCCGAGCAAGCGCAAGGGCTCGATCGCCCCGAAGGTGGAGGAGAAGAGGAAGAGGACCAAGACCGACACGAAGAGGAAGAAGACACTCAAGAAGAAAGTGCAGGACAAGGCAAAGGACAGGAAAATGGTGGAGAAGGACCACGCTACGGATGCCAAGCGCGACAAGGCCGCCCCCTCTGGCGGGAGTCGCGGTGGAAGCCGAGGCGGAATGCGACGCGCGGCTACCGCGACCGCGCCATTTGCGAGAGGCTCGAGCTTGGCCTCTTCGGTGTCGGCAACCTCGGCAACCGCGACCACGCCCTCATCGTCATCGTCGTCGTCGCAGGCGTTCTCGTCTTCTCTATCGTCGTCGTCGTCGGCGGCGGCGGCGACAGCGGCGGCGAGCGTGAAGAGCGAGAAGGCCGGGCACTCGCCGCGACAACACACGTTCAGCACCGCCAGCACTGCGGCACCCACGACCACCAGCAGCAGCTTCAGCACCAGCCCCGTCGGCACCTTCGGTTTGCAGCCTGCACGGCCGGCCGCGGCCGCGGCCACGACACCGCCTCCCATGGGAGCCGCAGCGCCTCGCGCCAGTCAGGTCATGGCCGCTCGCGCCCTGTTCGAAGCGCCACCCGCGCAATCTCCTCAATTCAACGTCGCGGGCAGCCCGCACCGTGGGCCTCCGGCACCGGGTGGTGGTGGTCTGCCTCCACGACCCCTGCCCCAGCTGCACTCCTTTGGTTACGGCGCACCACCGCCGCGAGCGGATGGTGGTGCGGCTCCTGCCGCGGCCCCTTCGCCGTACGCGCTGACGTCAGCACCGTACCCGCATGGGCCGGCCGACCCAGCGCTGAGTCTCCAGCAGCCGCAGCAGCAGACACAGGCCTACCAAGTCCCGCCCGCACCTGGGGGCGCGCCGCCGCCCTCTCGGCCGATGACACCGCTGGCCAGGCGCAAGTCAAGTGAAAGGAGTCTGTCATTACCGGCACCGGCACCGGCACCAGACCCAGCATCGGTACGGTCGTCCTACGCAGCGCCGCCGCCGCCACCGCCGGGAGCTCCAAGCGCAGCCCATTATGCTCCGCCGCCGCCGCCGTCTGAAGACCATTTCGAGAAGGCCAAGAAGACGGAAGCATCCACGTGGAAGACCCGCGCGCCAGTGCCCAGCAAGCCCCTCAGCAAGAAGAGCTCGGAGCCGCCGTCGCCCCCCGTGAAGGAGGAGAAGTCCTCCGGCTCCTCCTGGCTGTCGTCCCTCTTCGAAAAGAAGCCGGCCCCGCCCAAGAAGCCATCGCCGGTGGCCAGCGCGAGCAAGGACTCGATGTCGAGCCACAAGAACAAGAAGGAGGCGAAACCATCGTCGAGGTCGTCGACGTCGAAAGGGAAGAAGGACCGCGGCTCGATGGAACTGCCGCAGTCGAGCGTCGCGACGACATCGTCGGTCGGGCCGTCGTCGATGATGAAGAGCGCCGCGGCGCGCGAGAGCGAGCTGGCGGGGCTGCGGCTCAACATCGGCGGGATGAAGAAGAAGGCCGCGAGCCGACTCAACCCCGAGCAGCTGCGTCAGCAGCAGCAGATGGAGGTCGAGGGCGTCTCGCTCGACATCGGCGACGACGACAACGACGACGACGATGACGTGGACGAAGTCGCCGCCCAAGCGACGACGACCGCGCCGTCGGAGAGTGAGCCGCAGGAGAAGCAGGCCTACGGCGGCGATATGCTGATCGAGGACTGGGAGGAGAAGAAGAAGACAACGACGACGATGAAGAAGTCGGCGCCGAAGGAGCAGATGTCGTCGAAGGGCAAGGAGAAGATGATGTACGAGGTGGATGAAGAAGGGGAGGAGGATGACGATGAAGAGGACGAGGATCTGCTCAACTGGGACCTCGATGATGAAGACGACGACGATGACGAGGGCGACAAGAAGGGAGGTGACGCGGCCGCCGCCGACAAGGGCGATTCGGCGGAGGATGCCGACCTGCTGGCCCTCATCGGCGAGGAGAAGGAGAAGGAGCTCATCGCCTTCCTCCAGCAGGCCCAGACTGAACTGTAAACGGTATTTTATTTTATTTCACAAATCAAAATGGAAAAACAATTAATTTTCTTTTCTTTTGGCCGACCTTGGTCCTGTTTTGGTGCATCTTTCCGGTGTGGGGAGCGTCTGACGAGATTCTTGTTCATCCTCCATTGCGCTAGACCAGCGCATTTATTGGATCTCCTCTACTTTCTACTCTTTCCGGAAACTTCATCAATGCAATCATCACGAGCGAGATTGCTCGCGGGCGCACGACACATCTCCACCCGGGCCAGCCCGATCGGTGCCGCTGGTGCCAGGACTCTTGAGGTTCGCTCCACGCAATCTAACAGAGGATGATGGATTGAAAGATGACCTTCTTATCGCCTTTGATGAATAGTGCGGCGGCCACTTCGGTCGTAGGTCGGTGGCCACGACCAGGGAGCAGCTGAGGGACGAGCTGCAGAGCCAGGCCAACGCCAGCGAGGCCACGCTCGACCACTTCGTCAAGCTCGCCTCCACGCCCGCCAAGCCATCAACAGCCTCCTCCTCCTCCTCCGCTGCCTCCTTTCCATTCCCCCTGTCCTCGTCCGCTCCGCCATCATCATCTTCATCGTGCTCGTCCAGCGCACCAGCCGAAGAGAAGCCGACGTACGTTGCCCCCTTTGAGCCATCGGACATTTTCCCATGCTTGATCTCATCTGCATCGTGTGTGTGGTGTGCGTGCGCGTGCGTGTGGTGCGCGTGCGTAGGAAGAAGAGGGAGGGAAAGCTGCCGCCGTGGCTCAAGACTAAGATCGCCGGTTCGGGCGATGGCAGGTACTATGCCCTCAAGGAGCAGCTCAAGGGTCTCAAGCTCGCCACCGTGTGCCAGGTACCTGCACTGGAAGTCTGATACAAGCCTCAATCGCGCTGACGTGTGTGTGGTGTGTGTTGTGTGTGTGTGTGTGTGTGTGTGGTCGTGTGTGTGTGTGTGTTGCTCGCAACTGAGTGAAGGAGGCCAAGTGCCCGAACATCGGCGAGTGCTGGGGCGGAGGAAAGGACCACACCGCGACCGCGACAATCATGATCATGGGCGACACGTGCACTCGCGGCTGCCGCTTCTGCGCCGTTCACACCAGGCAAGTGCCCTCAGCTTCCTCCCCCCCCTCTCCACAAGTCTTGAGCCCTCTAGGGCGGAGTTGGACGAGTAGCTTACCACGCACGTGTGTCTGGTCCACTATCGGCAGTCGCACGCCACCAGCGCTCGACCCCACCGAGCCCCTGAACACGGCTGAGGCCGTGGCCAAGTGGGGCGTTGGCTACATCGTCATCACCACTGTCGATCGGTACCACGCAGCATCGTCGCATGTGCTGTGTGCGCGGTGTGTGCGGTGCTGACACCCGCGCCTCTGCTGCACAGGGACGATCTCAAGGACTTTGGCGTGAACCACTTTGCCGAAACGGTGCAGCTGGTCAAGGAGAAGACCCCCTCCATCCTGGTCGAATGCCTCACGGGCGACTTCCGCGGTGACCTGTCGCTCGTGGAGATCATGGCCAACAGCGGGCTCGATGTGTTTGCCCACAACATTGGTACCCTCCTCCCTGCGATACTGCACACGACCAACGATCCACGACACGCGCCTACTGCACGACAGCGCCGTCAGTCCCTAACGCGTGTGGTGGGCGCGCGTGTAGAAACGGTGGAGAGCATGCAGCGGTGGGTGCGGGACTACCGGGCGGGGTACAAGCAGTCGCTGAGCGTGCTCGAGCACGCGAAGAAGGCCCGACCCTCCCTCTACACCAAGTCGTCGATCATGCTTGTACGCCTTGCTCCCTTTGTATACAAAGCAGTGCTGGTCCTCATGCACTTGGCGCACGCACGCACGCACGCGGGCATCAGGGCTTCGGCGAGAAGGACGACGAGATACGGCAGGCGATGAGGGACCTGAGGAGCGCCGGCGTGGACTTCCTCACATTGGGCCAGTACCTGCAGCCCACCCGCAAGCACATGAAAGTGCACGGTACGACGCGTGTGCGTGTGCGGTCGTGCGAGTGCCGCTGACACACTTTCCCGGCAGAGTATGTGACGCCCGAGAAGTTTGACCAGTGGCGGGAGGAGGGTGAGGGCCTCGGGTTCAAGTACGTGGCCAGCGGGCCGCTGGTGCGGTCGAGCTACAAGGCCGGCGAGTACTTCATCAAGAATCTGCTCAACCAGCAGCGCACTCAGCAGCACTCGCAGCCGCAAGAGCAGCAGCGGTAGGTGCAGCAGCACGATCGTTCAAGATGTACAGCAACAACTCTCTGGAGCGCAACAGAGTTGATTCCTGGAAAACCAAGGAAAAGGGAGGAAAACGGTATTTCCTTTATGACCGACTGCGAGCACAAGAGCAGAGATGCACAGGGCCAAACCGACCATCGTCGTGCGGCAACTTGGGCGGCAGGTACGTCAGTTTGTGTAGTCAGTTTTCTTGCGGCTGTCCCACACATGCCCCTCACAAAGGTTTAAATCATCCGATCGATGTGTGAACGATCTTCTGCTTTTTGTACAGCCCTACCTGCCAACTCTGCACATGCAGCAAACGTTGGCCCACTCTCTCAAATTGACCGAAGCCGCGAGGGACACCTTGAGCACACACCATCCCACCACCACCGCCTCAGCAGGTACGTACATCAACACGCCGTGCCGGGCTGTAGCAGGTGCCTCACAGCGCCTGCCTGCATGTGCAAGTGTCCGCAGCTCTAGGGCAGCCGACGCCACAAGACACGCTATTGCTCGTGGAGCACGATCCGCCAGTCTACACGGTGGGACGGCAGAACACCGAAGAGGACTTCCTCCTGCCCATCCACACCCTCGAAGAGCGAGGCTGCCAGGTCGTCAAAACCGGCAGAGGCGGCGCCGGTACTCTCTCTCTCTCTCTTTCCCCCCTCTCCACTCCTAACACTCGTTGTGCCCGCAGTGACGTGGCATGGGCCTGGCCAGATCGTGGGCTATCCCATACTCAACCTTAATCGCTACACGCCCAGCGTACATGCACCACCCTTTCCTGCTCCTCACTTCTGTCGCCTCTCTCCGGGTCTCGAAGCTCACTCATTCGGGTACCAGGTACGATGGTACGTGCATGCGCTGGAGGAGGTCCTGGTGCGCACTCTCGCGCAGTTCGGGTTGAAGAGTCACACCACATCCGACGTCGGTGTGTGGATCGACGGGCAACGAAAGATCGCGGCCATTGGCATCGCCGTGTCTCGTTGGGTCACCATGCACGGTAGCATCCTCACCTTCTTTCTGGTCTTGTGAAGAGGCGCAAGAGGAGCTGATGCGGGTCTTTCGCCATCCAAGGATTTGCGCTGAATGTGTGCCCTGACCTCGCCCACTACGATGCCATCATTCCATGCCGAATTCGCGACAAAGAAGTACGCTGTCTTTCTCGTGTGCGTGTGCGGCGGTGCGTCTCACGAAGTTCGTCCAAACAGGTTACATCTCTGGCGAAAGAGTTGAACCGCCAAGTGAGTGTGGAGGAAGTCACGCCGGTGCTTCTTGAGAGCTTCAGGCAGGTGTTCGGCAACGAGTGGTGCTCGCTCTCTTCCCCAAACGACACAACCTACCCAGAGAAGTCTAGACAATAAACGCCCAATAGGCCAATACCTTATTAGCCGAATATCTGCCCAATCACAGTAATGGAGCTGTTGCGTAATGTGAGCTATATCGCCGTGAAGCTTCCAGAAGAAGGGCCGAAGAGCCAACAACATAAAAGGGAAGGTGGCTCAGACAACACATCACTAAACACTAACGAAAAACCTAAAACGAAAGATGGCCAGCGCGACAGTGACCAAGCCCACCCTCACCTACTTCAACTCGGCCGGTCGTGCCGAGGTTCCGCGCATTCTTCTGGAAGACGCCGGCGTGGACTACGACTTCGTGGCCATCACCAACTGGGCCGAGGTCAAGCCTGAGTACCAAGCCGCAGGTTCATTACCTCCCTCCTTGTTGATGGCTCACACCCCAGCCTGGGTACTCACTCTGGGGATGATATAGGGAAGGCGCCGTTTGGCCAGCTGCCCATCTACGAGGAGCCCGGGCTGGTGCTGGCGCAGAGCTCGGCCATCGCCCGACATGTGGCGCGGGAGCACGGCTACTACGGTGAGACCGCACACGACGCTGCCCTCATCGACCAGGCATCGGAGGGCGTGGCCGACATCGTGAGCCGCCTGATCCAGGCGTTGTTCCTTCCGCTGCCAGACGACAAGCGAGCCGAGGCCAAGGCCAGCCTGCTCAACGAGTTCCTTCCCGCGCAGTTCGAGATCTACTCCAAGCTGCTTGAGAAGAACGGTAACAACGGCCACCTCGTCGGCTCCAAGGTACCTTGTCGACCACTCTGCTGCATGCTCAATGTTGCTTGCCATGCGTGCGCCTGACCACGTTGTTGATTGTGTCGTCGTTGTTTGTAGCTGAGCGTGGCCGACGTGAGTTTGTGGGTGACCCTGGGCATGGTGTTCTCGCGAGTGGAGGGCAGCAAGGACGCGGCAGCCAAGTACCCCAACCTCCAGGCCTTCCTCGATGGCGTGGCGTCTCGCCAGCGAATCAAGGCCTACCTGGCCCGCGATGTCTACGCAGCCAAGAAGGAGTAAACGAATCTCTGGTTGCTGCCCTTCTGCTGCTACTACAGTCGCGCGGTCAGGGGTCCACTGTTGTGGTTTGCGCATACACGCCTTGCTCCACAAGAACAGCTTGCGCACCATCCGCAGGAAAGGCAGCCACTCCATCTCCGCTTCGGCCGCTCCGTTCCTGTAGGTCGCGATGGCTTCGTCGTCGCCGGGACCCACGTCAATGGACCGCAGCAGTTGCCCCTCCTCGCCGGCGAACAACTCTCTCGTCGGTCCGTCGAATGGGTCGCAGTGGTGGTGGGTGAGGTCCTTGGAGTAGTGCGTGTGCAAGGCCGGCAGGACCTCCTCCACCAACTCGTCATAGAGGGACCGGTTGTAGTGGTAGAGGTACTCCACCACGCGGCTGCGTACAGGCGTGACCGCCTCGAGAAGATCAAGCTTAAGGCTGGGCGCGCATTCCGCCGCGAGACACACGGTCCCGACCAGATAGTGATCCCCGGGGGCGAACCGCGCTACGTCGACGTAGAGAGAGCAGCCAGTGGAGGAAATGTAGATGCAGCGAGTGATGTCCATCTCGGCGTAGGGGTGGCGAAGAGTCTCTCTATCTTGGCATTGGGTGAGGTTCAGCTTCTTCGCCAGCATATGCTCGATCGCCTTGCGATTGCGTTCCACGTGGAAGACAACCGATAAGTTCGTCACTTGCTGGCGTGCAGTACTTCAGGGTCCAGCGGCCCTGCTGGTGGACGAGCCACA